>NC_066549.1:819691-822191 GCF_024679095.1 Eriocheir sinensis
TTTTTTTATTTATTTTCACTACGTATTTACCATTTTAATTACACACACACACACACACACACACACACACACACACACACACACACACACACACACACACACACACACACACACACACACACACACACACACACACACACAGTTTAGGAGGACGGGCCAGCGGGGGGCGGCACCATAATACCTTCCATTAATTAAAAAGCACAGAGGGTGGAATTTAGCTCTTCCTCTTCCTCTTCCTTCTTGCTTCTTCTTCTCCTAGCGTTTGTGGCAGCCATTTTGAAGACGACCGACGCCAGCTGTTGTTGTTGTTATTGTTGTTGTTCTTGTTGCTGTTGTTGTTGTTGTTGTTGTTGTTGTTGTTGTTGTCTTTATCATTATACGTTGTCCGTCAATATGCCTTCTTGTTCTATATCTTGTTTTTTGTTCTTTTTCATGTTAAACTTTTCTTTTTTAATCCTGTTCTTTTCCATTCTTTTTTTGTTAATTCTGAACGCTAAGGATTTGCGTCAACAGAATCTTTTTAAATGCGAAACCCAACTGAAGGATACGAATGAATCTGTATCCTAATTCTTAATATAGGAATGTAGTGTAGAGTAGAGTTACGGGTATATCATATGCAGTATAGTATTGAGTATGTTTCGCACGCACTCAAATTTTCCTGCATCAGCACAATCATTAGTAACATGCAGCATCAGCCAGGGAGGGAGATAGTGGCAAATAACTGGTGGTATTTGAATGGTGAGGCCTATGAGTGAGTGGGTGAGAGCGGGTGAGTCTGTGAATGAGAGTGGATGAGTGAGAGAATAAGTGGGTGAGTGATTGATGCCTTCGATGTGAAAGTGGATGAAGTGTGATTGAGTGAATGAGTGACAGAGTGAGTGAGACTGAGTGAGTGTTTAATATAGAAAAAATATGGAAAAAAAAACAAGGGCAACAAGGTGGTTACTCATGTTTTTTTTTACGGCAAATGAAGGTTGACGAATGGCCGTATCTCAAACTCTCCATTATCTTTATTTTTCATCAGTATTATTAAACAGTGCAACAAGTAGAGCCAGACGCTTGTAGATACTATACGCTGCAAAATCTGTCACCCCACCATCTAAGAACGATAATTAAGAACAAACACAACAAAAAGAAGAGGCTGTTACAGATTGCTAGTAGAGCCAGACGCTTGTAAATACTATACGCTGCAAAATCTGTCACCCCGCACACCTAAGAACGATAATTAAGAACAAACACAACAAAAAGAAGAGGCTGTTACAGATTATTACGGGTACAAACTCTTTCATATTCGCCGGGCTGTAGCGAAGAGGAATACGTTTCAGTTTTTCCCCCTTGATTTGAGAGCAATTTTTGTCGATTGCTGGATTAGTGGACGCTTTGTTAGGCATCAGCTCGGAAGCCCTAAAACCCTAAAGCCCTGAAGCCCGTGAGTGGGCGGCATTGTTCGTCAGACCATTACACGGACCTTCTCATGGGATGTGGAGGATCAGTGCGGACTCATCGGTGTAATCTCTTGGCGTTGTCTAATTTGAGGAATCATCTCTCGGCGATCACAATTTGTTTGGGTTTTGTGTGTGTGTGTGTGTGTGTGTGTGTGTGTGTGTGTGTGTGTGTGTGTGTGTGTTTGGAATGTAAAGGGAAAGTTGGGGGAGGGGGTTAGGCTAGGTTAAGCTGCTGCGCGTGGCCTCAGTGCGCAGTTCCGTCTCTTTGGCCCTTCAGCTAGGAAAAGGGACGAGACTAAAGCGCTGAAACCATATATAAACGACTGGAGGCCTATGCTAAACTGCGCGTGGTTTCAGGGCTTATTTCCGTCTCTTTAACCTATTAGCTTGGAAATAGAACGAGACTGAAGGGTCGAAGAGGAATTGGAGCTAAACTGCGCTTGGCTTCGGTGCTCATTTCCGTCCCCTTAACCCATTAGCTTGGAAATAGAGCGAGACTTAAGTACCGGGAGCAATATAAGTGAAATTTAAGTGGTCGCACAGTAGAATGAGGATTTGAACAAAGAAATAGGATACATAATTATACAAACACTCAGATGAAGTATACTTGAGTTACAGAAGAGTCTCGTTACTTTAAGACGATTAATTGTTAGTACACATATGATTAAAAGTTCTAAACCGAGATTGTATAGAAATTTCAATAGAGTGAGCATACCCTTCAGAAGATGCCATTCAGTTGTAGCTGAGTCTAACTTTAACACACTCGACAATACAAGACTCTGCTACACACTTGCTGAAGTCTTCTGCGGCGAACAATGTCGAAATCTTGCACCACACGCCTGGCTCACCAACTGTTTGTCAATGTTTGAGAGTCTTCGTAGCGTGGGCGAGACGTGGCTCAACTTCCCCTGCCTTCATTAAGAACATTCCCGCCACCACCACCTCCATCTCCACCTTCATCACCACCACCACCGTCACCACCATCCCCAGACGCCAAGCAAGCAGTCTAACAATCAGTCTTTCTCTCCCTCTCTCGCACCCTGTTTAGAACCACG
>NC_066549.1:824691-844691 GCF_024679095.1 Eriocheir sinensis
GATGAGAGTGAAAAGACAGCAATGGAGAATGAGAGCTGGTGAGAGTGACAGTCGAGAGAGTGAGAGACAAGTAGAATGGAGAGAAAAGAGAGTGAGAGAGACGGTGAGTGACAGTCGAAAGTGAGACAAGATGAATGGAGAAGAAGGAGGAGACGAAGGAGAGGTAATAAGGGAGAGAGGGAAAAGAGGGAGGGAGAGAGAGCTTGTGAGAGTGACGGAAGAGACAGATGCTGATGGTTTGAGAGGCAGTGGGTGAAGGAGAAAACGGAGAAGGTATAAGAAAAGACTAGGGAGGAACAGAGGGAGAAGGGGGAGGAGGAAATGAAGGAGATAAGGATTGGTTTAGAAAGGAAGGAAAACGGATGGAACAATAAAGGGAGAGAGAATAGAGTGAGTAGAGTTAGAGAAAACGAAGGAGAGGGATTAAGGGAGAGGAAACAAGGGAGAGAGGGAAATTAAGAGAGATCTTGTGAGGCTGACAGCTAGAGAGTGAGAGAAGCTGGATGGAGAGAGAGAATGGAAGGAGGAGACGAAAGAGAGGGAAAAAGGTAGAGAAGACAAGGAAAAGAGGAAAAATGGGAGGTTAGGTTGCACTTGGAAGGAAAGATGGGAGGAGAGGAAAGAGACGGAATAAAGGAAAGGTGACAAGGGAAAAAGGAGAAAAGAAGGGGAAGGGAAGGGAAGAGGGTCAGGAAGGGAGAGAGGGGAGAGGGAGAATAAGATTGTGTGTTTGACGAATGAAAAGGCATGTGGGTCAGTATAGATAAGGGAGAACGAAGGAAAGGGGTTTGGAAGGGAGAAGGAATAGGAAAGACTGGGAAGGGGGAGTAAGGAGGGAGGAAACAGTACAACAGACGCCTTTATCACAGTCTGTGGTTCCTTTTACGCTACGAACGTTTGCAACTCTTACGCCATGAACGTTTGCAACTCTTACGCCATGAACGTTTGCAACTCTTACGCCATGAACGTTTGCAACTCTTACGCCATGAACGTTTGCAACTCTTACGCCATGAACGTTTGCAACTCTTACGCCATGAACGTTTGCAACTCTTACGCCATGAACGTTTGCAACTCTTACGCCATGAACGTTTGCAAGAGGAGAGCATCAAGACACTTCCATCGCCAACCTAATAATATGAACAATCTTTTGAGACTCCGCCCTGGCGTGTGTGTGTGTGTGTGTGTAAGTAAGTAAGTAAGTAAGTAAGTAAGTAAGTAAATATTTATTGCCTTTAAAATATAAGAATATTGTTATATATAAATATAACATAAAACATGGCAATGGCACAGCCTGTCAAGCCGAAGCTTCCCGACAGACATGGAATTATATTATTTTATTTAATGTTTACATTGGCACAAAATTGGTACCTAATATATTATTAACTAACGTATAGAACAATAAGAATAATTATAATAATATGTTGCTGAGAATAACAATAACAATATCAATTATAATAATAATAATAATAATAATAATAATAATAATAATAATAATAATAATAATAATAATAATAATAATAATGAACATTACACTTGTGAAACTAAGTTCATACCACACACTACAATTGTGTGTGTGTGTGTGTGTGTGTGTGTGTGTGTGTGTGTGTGTGTGTGTGTGTGTGTGTGTGTGTGTGCGTGTGTGTTCATATTTTGCCCGCAAGCTCTCTCTCTCTTTCTCTTTCCTTTGATGTTAACGAAAGAAATAATAAACTAATTGGCATGGAAAGCAAAGCCATTGTAAGCGAAAGTTCATTAAATTCGAAAGTATTGGTAAGTCACACACACACACACACACACACACACACACACACACACACACACACACACACACACACACACACACTTCCTCTCCCCCTCACACACACTTCCCCCTCCCTTTACACCCCTTCCCCAACCCTCCTCCCCCACACACACACTTGCTCCCCCCTCCACATACACTTACCTCCACCCCCTTTACGCCCCTTCTAACACCCCCCCCCCCACCTCACTCGGTTGGTACTACTGCATTAAAGCCAAGTCAAAGATGTTGATTACAGCCATTTAATTTTGTTTCATCGGGTATAAATTGCGTTGATTGCTTTAATTGTTCATAAAGTACCTACCGTAGTTTGCTTTTTGTTAATCAACGAACAATAGCGTCAAAGTCAGGAAATTGCAGCGAAAAAATATATGGTTTGCGTTACGGGTTCAATAACGCACGAACGCAGGCTTTCGTTAAATGGAGGTTCGTTTAAATAGAGGGTTTCCTTTTTTTAATTGCAAAGGAGGCAACTTCGGCGTACAAAACAGAAAAACAAACAGAAAACGATCAAAAAAAAGGTCGGAAAATGGTGGTTGTGCTTGTGGTGGTGGTGGTCGTGGTGGTGCCGATGGTGGTAACTTGGATAATAATGCCACTCCCTGCGAGCTGATCTAAGGGAAGTGTATGTTGTGTTTGTGTTATGTTGGAGGGAAGGGAAGTGTATGTTCTGTTTGTGTTATGCTGGAGGGAAGGGAAGTGTATGTTGTGTTTGTGTTATGTTGGAGGGAAGGGAAGTGTATGTTGTGTTTGTGTTATGTTGGAGGGAAGGGAAGTGTATGTTCTGTTTGTGCTATGCTGGAGGGAAGGGAAGTGTATGTTCTGTTTGTGTTATGCTGGAGGAAAGGGAAGTGTATGTTGTGTTTGTGTTATGCTGGAGGGAAGGGAAGTGTATGTTCTGTTTGTGTTATGCTGGAGGAAAGGGAAGTGTATGTTCTGTTTGTGTTATGCTGGAAGGAAGGGAAGTGTATGTTCTGTTTGTGTTATGCTGGAGGGAAGGGATATATGGCAAAGACACATCAAGAGCTATAAGAAAGTCCAAAATAGAAATGCACCAAACACTCTCGTAGCCGCTGATGAACGGAGAGGTATGCAGTAGAAGAGAATGATTGAAATTTTACAAGCATATACAAAGGCCATCATATACCAGAATAACAGTGATGGTGGCTGTGGTGATGGTGGTGGTGGTGGTGGTGGTGAAAGAGGTCTTAAGAATAATGCAACTCGGTAAGCTTCACGAGGCAATCCGCTTATCCTGAAATCGCTGCCTTGAGAGACGAGAAGACACAAAGCATGAATCTCTTCCGCCTTCTAAGTTCGGGACGTGACTCTTCTGGCATGCAAGCCGGCGAGGAAGGAAGGAAGGGAACAAGGCTACACACTTTTTGCTATATCTCCTCCGAGGCACATAATCCGTTCCGCCTCAAACGGCTACCATGACCACCACTGAGGACATAAATCAAAGCCTAATAACTGCTTGTCTCTAACATTGAAATAAGACTCCGCTGCCCGTACTGAGGAGGGGGATCGAAGCCTATTTGCTCGGCCACGTGTGTCTCGCCTGTGTCCGATGGAAGTCTGTCACCTGGGAAACATTGGTGTGGCCGTAGCCATGGTAACGTGCGTAGGTCATCCGGTGCCGATGTGACCCCCGGGACTCGGCAGACGATAGGCTTAGAGACGGTATTCTCAGACCCTTCCTCCCCTCACATCACCTATTTCCAGTAGTTAAAAAGGGGATCACTTGGGTTCTAATGAGTGTTTCTTTACGTTCATGGTGCAGAAGAAGGGCCAGACTACCACCTATGTCAGAAAACTACCCCTGGAAATGTCCCGAACTCCTACGAAAGCCTTGTTAAATAGGTGTGCTTGGAAGAAAATGGCCCCAGATGGTGAGTGAATGTGTGTGTGTGTGTGTGTGTGTGTGTGTGTGTGTGTGTGTGTGTGTGTGTCTTACCTAACCTCTGGAACTATTACAATCATTATTTTCTTCGGCATTCTCCTTTCTTTCTTTCTCAACGGACGGAATGTTTGTTTTATGTGTTCTTTTAGTTCCCGGTCTGTCTCGTTTGCCATTGAGAAACTCGGCAAAGAAACAGACGTCCGTAATTCTACATGTTCTCCCTCCCTTTATAGGCCATTCCCTTGACGTCCGCTCCGACACCGTCCGTCAGCCAGACCCCATTCCTTACGAGTCTCCTATGTACCACTTTCACGGCTTTATGGCTGCAAGACCTCAACAACTGTACAACCCTGAAAAACAACAACAACAAAAAAAAAACCAGTCGTACCTTTAAAGGAAATCCGTTGAGAAGATAAGTTTTACCGTACAACACACAACTTGGCTACACCACAATTTACATGCAACAAACAGTTTAGCAATACATATAACAGAATAACTCATAAAAACTCGTATAGACAACGCACTAGAACCGTACTCTTGACTGTTGAAGGTGATACGAGAAGCCTTGATGGGTGAGAGATCAGATTCACCGTGCTGTATGCAACTTAAAGCCACACACAAAGGCTGGAACATTACAGAAAAAGCACTTAGTTAGGCATCAATACGTACCAGTGGAAACACAGACGCACCTCACCTCATGAATCACAACCCTGCCTTTAAAAGATGGACAAAAACACAAAAGATCATAATTTTGAGATGATTGAAAACACGCCTCATTATATCTCGCTATATATTAAGGTGAAAAGACAAACTCGTATTTTTTCCAAAACACTTAAACCCGATCTGAGAATCCTACCAGAAGATTAGACTCACCATACAGCAGCCAACTTCTAGCCACACACCGACGCTGGGATATTACATAATAGCTGCAAGACAAGGAACAGTGACGCATCTCCACCAAAACACAAATCAGAACCGTATCTTTGAAAGCAATACGTGAAACTTACATAAAGATCAGACTTACCGTACGGGATGCAACTTACAGCCACATACCGACGTCGGGGCATCACACATAAGCTCTTAGGCTCGCATCAAGACCCGTGGAGACAGACACACACCACCATCAAAGCATACTTCAGAATTGTACCCTTGAAGCCGATAAGTTAAACCTGCATTGATCCCAGACTTACCGTACGGGATGCAACTTACAGCCACACACACCGGGGCATTACACACAATATCTTAGGGTCGCATCAAGACCCATGGAGACAGACACACACGCCTTACCTCAACACAAATCAGAACCGTACCTTTGATGGCGATGCACGAGAACAGCCTCACCGTACGGGATGCAACTTACAGCCAGACACACACACACGCTGGGGCATTACACACAATCTCTTAGGCGCGCATCAAGACCCGCAGGGACCGAAAGACGTCTGCACGCACAAATCACGGCCATTATGCGCGATGAGAGGCAATAAAGCATCTGGCGACAGGAGATGAGACTCGGCGAGGGAGGAAGTTTTAAAGTTTGGGCTCCGTGTGGCATTGGCTGAAACGACAGAAAAAAACACACACAAGGAAACGGAAGCATGCAAACACACACACACACACACACACACACACACACACACACACACACACACACACACACACACACACACACACACACACACACACACACACACACACACACACACACACACACACACACACAGACACACACACACTCAGGAAAGCACTTCAAGCAGGGTAGATGCAAGCAGTGTAACATCAGCTGGCCATTCGTTGGATGTGTGATGTTGGGTTTTATTTGCTTAGTTGATGTTATGTTTGCACAGTTTTCCTCTTTGTGTATTTTGTACCTATATGAAGAAAAAAGAATAAGAAAAGAATAAAAAAAAATAAGGAAAAAGGATTAAAAAGAGAAATACTACTACTACTGCTACTACTACTACTACTACTACTACTACTACTACTACTACTATACTACTACTACTACTACTACTACTATACTACTACTACTACTACTACTACTACTACTACTACTACTACTACTACTGTACCTGTTATTATTATTATTACAATTATTTCTTTTATTACTATTACATCCTCATTCTATTTGTCAGCATCATTCACAGTTTGTTTCAGCGACGTCATTATCATTATTATTATCATTATCATTATTATAGTTTTCCAATATATATTTGCTATACGTCGGGTCCGCGGTATTGGTCCCGTGATGTTAATGAGTTGTTTTCCCGTGCAATGGACTCTAAAGGTTACACGGCAAACATTATGGGGTCGCGATGGAGTATTAGCGAGCCCGTGTTTTATGCAGGGTAGCTCTGATTGCACACACGGAGGGGTCAAGGACGACTGATATTGTGCGATGAAACGAGCGAAAACCAGAACCAGTGACGGCGACAGGAAAAGCGGGATGGTAATGACGAAATGAGTAGTACTGGTAATAATGGAGGTAATACGAATGAAAAGAGGAATAACGATGAGACTGGTAATATTGTGCGATGGAGCGAGCGAAAACCAGAACCAGTGACGGCGACAGGAAAAGCGGGATGGTAATGACGAAATGAGTAGTACAGGTGATAATGGAGGTAATACGAATGAAAGGAAGAAGAATAACGATGAGACTGGTAATATTGTGCAATGGGAACGGACGGAAATTAGTGACATGGACAACAAAACGAGAATGAAAGTGCCAATTCTGATGACGGTATTGGTGGTCATAGTACTGATAATAGTGGTGGAAGTACAAATATAAGGAATAGTATTAATAGATGATGAGACGGTTAATACTGTGAGAGGAATAGACCAAAAACAGAACCAGTGACAGCGATAGGACTAGTGAGATGATGATGATACGAAGATTGATGATGGTATTGATGGTGATAGTACTGATAGTAGTGGTGGAAGTACAAATATTCATAATAGCAAAAATAATGATGAGATGGTTAGTAATGTGAGAGGAATGGACGAAAAACAGAACCAGTGACAGCGATAGGACTAGTAGGATATTGATGATACGAAGATTGATGATTGTATTGATGGTGGTAGTACTGATAATAATGGCGGAATTACAAATATTCATAATAGCAAAAATAATGATGAGACGGTTAATAATGTGATAGGAATGGACGAAAAATAGAAGCAGTGACAGCAACAGCAATAGTGAGATGATGATGACAATGCGAATAATGATGCAGGTATTGATGATGATACTGATGATGATGGTGGTAATACGAATGAAAGGAATGATAATGATGGTGATGAGACAGTTAATGTATGGAACGGACGGAAACAAGGAACAGAAACAACAAAATGATGGTGAAAATACGAATAATGATGATGATGAAGGTATAGATAATGATAATGATAGTAATAAAAATGATAGTAATAATAATAATAATAAAGATGCTAATTAAAAAGCTTATTCATATTCCCAGAAAATGTGTATCATCCTCCTTACTGACTGACTGCAATCATTCCTCTATTAATTATTTTTTTATCGGATTATGTAAGATTCGTATTTTCAGATGACGTCGGCTCTCACAACAACTACGGTTACAAAGGACTTCAGTCGCGTTTTAATTAGTGTTTTTTTTACGTTCATGGCACAGAAGTCTTGTCAAACTATCACAAGGGTTATAGAACTTCCAGTGAAATAATACCAACATAACCTCTACGAAAGTCCTGTCCAGTGTGGGTGTGTAGGCCCCGAGATGCTTGATAATAGGAAACCGTAATAGATTAATCGGGATCTCAGGAGAGTTTTTCCCGTTCATGGTACAGAAGTCTTGTCAAACCATCACTAGGATTATAGAACTTCCAGTGAAATAAAACCAACATAACCTCTGCGAAAGTCCTGTCCAGTGTGGGTGTTTGAGCCTCGAGATGCTTGAGAATAGGAAACCGAAGGAGATTAATCGGGATCTCAGGAGAGTTTTTCCCGTTCATGGTGCAGAAGTCTTGTCATACCATCACCAGGGTTATAGAACTTCCAGTGAAATAAAACCAACATAACCTCTACGAAAGTCCTGTCCAGTGTGGGTGTGTAGGCCCCGAGATGCTTGGGAATAGGAAACCGAAGGAGATTAATCGGGATCTCAGGAGTGTTTTTCCCGTTCATTTTTTTTTCAACAGCCAAAGAAACAGCTCAAGGGCAACAAAAAAAGGTGTAAAAAATAGCTCGCTAATCACTGTTCTCACAAAGACAAAGGTAATGAGCGGTACAGAAGCCCCATCAGACTATCTCTAGGTTTATAATACTAAATAAAAAGTACTACCAACATATCCTTTACGAAAACCTCATCCAGTTTATGTGTGCAAGCTTCGAAATGGTTGAGAATCTGGCCCTATATCAGAAAGGGAGATCGGATCCCCTATATAGAAACAGGAACTCATTAATAGGACCCAATCCATGGACTACTCACCTATTCTTTCTATCTTTCTATTATTCATCGATGATCCTTCAAAATCTCGGCGACCTATCAACTTCTGCACTCTTAAGGTTAAAACTACTCTGCCCTATTCCACGTCATTGGCTGGTCATCTACCCAAAAATAAGTTGCACTATTTTTGAAGTGCTTTAGTTTTGACCTTCCTGTTATTTCAAATTGGTGTAGTAGGGACTTATTGACCTTCAGTGCCTGCTATTGCACTCTCCTAAGCTTAACTTTTTTTTTTCTCTCTCTCTCTCTCTCTCTCTCTCTCTCTCTCTCTCTCTCTCTCTCTCTCTCTCTCTCTCTCTCTCTCTCTCTCTCTCTCTCTCTCTCTCTCTCTCTCTCTCTCTCTCTCTCTCTCTCTCTCTCTCTCTCTCTCTCTCTCTCTCTCTCTCTCTCTCTCTCTCTCTCTCTCTCTCTCTCTCTCTCTCTCTCGTAACAAACTCTTTATCTCCTTCCTTCTCACTGTATCCTTTTCTCTCCTTCCTTTTCGACTCCTTCTCTTTCTTCCTCTTTTCCAGAATTTGTCCAGTGTACCCTAGTGTGTGTGTGTGTGTGTGTGTGTGTGTGTGTGTGTGTGTGTGTGTGTGAGGCATGTTGTCCTTTTTTATTGATTTATGCAACACTATTTTTGAACCTTCTTATATTCTGACTCTGTCCCTCTTTTCTATCTCACTTTTCTTTCTCAAAATTTTTCCTTCTGAGACACGCACCGAAAATCTACACACACACTTTTCACACAAAGCAAAGCAACACACACGACTGGCGGAAGAATCACAGTTCAGCCGAAAGAGTGCGCTGAATGGTAGGAAGGTCGCGGGTCGTAGGTTCAGTTTTTGCCTGGAGTGGGTGAGGGCAGCGCAGAGATCGAGGGTAGAGGTTAGGTGGGGATAGAGGGAGTCGTTAGTAGTCTGAGGTTGTGTATTAGTGTGTGTTGGGATGCTGATTTGGGGTTAGGAAAAGGTTGATGAAGAGAACTTATTGCTACTAGTACACCTCCTCTTCATACTACTACTACTACTACTACTACCACCTCATCGACTACTAGACTTTATTTCAACATTTACCATACAACGTTTTCATAATGACTTAACACAATATACATAAAAATTCATACACACATAGCACAGAAAAAAAATATAACATCGTACAAAATATAATTGGAACCGAATGAGAAATCTAACCGTGGAATGAAGACTAAAAGGGCAAGGCATATCGTAGCACATCTTGGCGTAAAAGGAGGAAGGAGAGGAGGAGGAGGAATCTGAGGGGAAGGAGGGACTGGGGAGGATTTTTGGAGGATTAGTGAGGAAACTTCGCGGTGTGAGAAGAAGAGATTGACCCCAACGAGTACATCTGGGCTTATAAGGAGGAAAGTGAGGGAGTGGGAATGGGCTTATGAAGGAAGGGGGACGAGTGGGAATGGGCTTATAAGGAAGGGGGAAGGAAGAGAGATTAGACAAGGATTAGACCGATTACTGAAGGGTACGGTGTGATGAAAGAGAGGCCACAGACAGGAGGAAGAGACGAGGGAGAGGAGGGGGGGAAGTGGAGCGAGCTGGGATGTGCTTTTAAGGAGGAAGGTGGAGGGAGTGGTATTAGGCAAGGATTAGACCGATTACTGAAGGAAACGGTACTATGATTAAGAATAGGTCACAGAACGGAGAAAAACAAGAGAAAGAGAGATGGGTAAAGGGAGAGTATAAGAGGAGCCCAGAGGGTGACTTTAAGGGTAAGGAGGATGAGGGAGAGCAAAACTAAGCGGGAACTGATGGTGCCCGATAAACAATAACTACATCAGAAAAATCAACTAATCTACATCACACACCTCTACAATTCTACTCTTGTTCCTTCTCTCCCACCTGTACCTTCACTACTAACCCACTTCCTCTTCTTACTATACCCTTGATTAATAAAAGAACTGATGAGAAGTTGGTGTTAGGCAAGGGCATGGAGTAAGATATGTAAAGTTGGGGGCGCCTCTTATAGCTGCGCGTGGCCTCGGTGCCCATCTCCGTCGCAGTGTGGTGTGTAAGAGGCGGTGGTTGGTGAAGGAACGCTTGGTGTGAGGAAGAACGTGGCAGGATGAACGAGTGGAGGGAGAGACTGAGGAACTGGCTTAATAAGAATCTTTATGGAAGGTGAGGAGGAAGAAGGGGAAGGGGGACTTTGATCGGGGTGGAAATGCGTGTTAATGAGACCCTGAAGAGATAGGTTAAGATAATGTAGTGGAGATAAGAGAAGAAAGAAAAAGTTAGGTTGATATATGCCTATCCAAAAAAGGACAAAAATAGAAAATTAAATAAAGAAAGGAAGAGTACGAAGCCATAATTCTTAAGACGAGAGGATGAAATAGGTAAAAATGAAAAAAATAGAAACCCGAGGAAAGGAAGGGGGTAGATATACATACCAAACCTGACAGAGAGAAAGGACCAGTACGAAACCCTGAGCCAGAATTCTTAGGACGAGAGGACAGAGTTAAGATGAGAATATGGAACGTCGAGGGAGAGAGAAAGAATGAAAATAAGAGACAGGTTAGACGTATATCACACCAGACGCGGACTAGAAAGAAAGTACCGAACCCTACGAGGAAAGAAAGTACAATACAAATCCAGAATTCTTACGACGAGAAGAGAAGAAGAGAGTTAAGATGAGGAAATGGAACGTTTAGGAGAGAGAATAGAGGAGAAGAAGACAGACAGGTTAGACGTATATACCAGACCAGACACGGACAGACAGAAAGAAAGAGCTCAAGATTTCGGAGGCAGAATTCTTAAAAGGCGAAGGCTCCAGAAACCGCCGGGCCGCATGCAAAGCTTCCTTCCACGAGACCCACGGCAGCTGGTGCTCATTTTTGGCGACGGTCCTCCGCCACGCTGCACCGGGCTTAACGACGCGTGGCCTGGCTGGTGGTGCGGGTGATCTATGCGTGTGTGCCTTGCCTCGTCTCGCCTCACCTCTCGCGTCTCTCTTTCGGACTCTCGACGCGTGGTCAGAGTCACTGGGACTTGGCAAACCATCGACTTCGCGGCGTCATTTCTATTGTTGTCGCTGGGTACTTGTGGAAGCCTTGCGTGATGGAAATACATACGCGATACATTAAAATTAATGAAAATTCGTCGAAATACATAACGAACGTCAAAATGCCTCGAAATTCATGCGCGATACGTCAAAATACATTGACATACAAACGCGATACGTCAAAAATACGTCTAAGTACATTAAAGTACGTCAAAACACATCGAAATACTTAAGTAATACAGCAAAATACATGGGAATGCATTAAAATACATGGAAATACATAAAAATATATTAAACATCAAATTCATACGAGATACATCAAAAGACATCAAAATACATGGAAATATGTAGGCGATACATTAAAGTACATAAAAATACACCAAAATACATACACAATACATCAAAATACATTAAAATACATACACGATACATCAAAATACATTAAAATACATACACGATACATCAAAATACATCAGAATACATGGAAATACATACGTGATACATCAAAATACATCAGAATACATGGAAATACATACACGATACATCAAAATACATCAGAATACATGGAAATACATACACGATACATCAAAATACTTCAGAATACATGGAAATACATACGTGATACATCAAAATATATCCGAATACATGGAAATACATACGTGATACATCAAAATACATCAGAATACATGGAAATACATACGTGATACATCAAAATATATCCGAATACATGGAAATACATACGTGATACATCAAAATGCATCAGAATACATGGAAATACATACACGATACATCAAAATACATCAGAATACATGGAAATACATACACGATACATCAAAATACTTCAGAATACATGGAAATACATACGTGATACATCAAAATATATCCGAATACATGGAAATACATACGTGATACATCAAAATGCATCAGAACACATGGAAATACATACACGATACATCAAAATACATCAGAATACATGGAAATACATACGTGATACATTAAAATACACCAGAATACATGGAAATACATACACGATACATCAAAATACATCAGAATACATGGAAATACATACACGATACATCAAAATACATCAGAATACATGGAAATACATACGTGATACATCAAAATACATCAGAATACATGGAAATACATACACGATACATCAAAATACATCAGAATACATGGAAATACATACACGATACATCAAAATACTTCAGAATACATGGAAATACATACGTGATACATTAAAATACACCAGAATACATGGAAATACATACGTGATACGTCAAAATACATCAGAATACATGGAAATACATACGTGATACATCAAAATATATCCGAATACATGGAAATACATACGTGATACATCAGAATATATCCGAATACATGGAAATACATACACGATACATCAAAATACATCAGAATACATGGAAATACATACGTGATACATCAAAATACATCAGAATACATGGAAATACATACACGATACATCAAAATACATCAGAATACATGGAAATACATACACGATACTTCAAAATACATCAAAATACTGTATGAACCATCAATCATTCCCTTTTTCTGCTTGTCAGGTCGCGTCAGTCACGTTGCTATGGACAACGGACCTAAATTCATCTGAAAATCCTCTACCTATCTGACATTTCAACTGAATATTTAGTAACATTTTAATTTTCTTTCATTTTTCATTTCTTTTCTTATATTTTCATTCTCATTCTGTTCTTGATTTCTGTCTTGCTGTTTTCATTTATTGTCATTGTTTCTGTTTTTTTCTCCTTTTTTCTTTTCATTCCCTCTTCTGAAAATACAAAAGAGAATATTTAGGAACGCGTTAACTTTTTGTTTTCATTTCTTTTCTTATATTTTCATTTCCATTTTTTTTATATCTTTGTTGTTGTTGTTGTTCTTTTCATTAGTTTTCTTCGTATGCCCTTTCTTTCCTTTTCTTAAATTTTCATTTCTATTCTTTTCTTCTTCTCTTTTTTGCTCTTTTCATATATTCTCTTTGATTCCCTTTTCGTTCATTTTCTTTTCATTCCCTTTTCTGATACAGCCTGACACACACACACACACACACACACACACACACACACACACACACACACACACACACACACACACACACACACACACACACACACACACACACACACACACACAGACCTTGTTCTTACTTTACTTTTCCTTTCCTCTCTTTCTTTTTCTCTTCTTTTCCCTTCTTTTTCTTCCCATTCTCTTCCAGTATCACGAAACCAAAGTCAAACGAACCCTTCTTCTTTTCTTTACTTTTTTCCTTTTTCTTCCTTTTCTTCTCTTACGTAGCCAGATTCCTACAACCCTTATGAATTCTTGGTACGACTTACCACAAATAAAAACATGACGTTGATATGATAAAAAAATGGATAAAAATGGAATAAAAATGGGTGAAGAAGAAGGAGAAGAAATCGAACCCCAAAACTTGACTAAAGATTCACCTTCCTCCTCCTCCTTCCCTTCATCCTTCTGACTCCCTTTTCTTCCTTCTTCGTCATCGTCTATACCTTCTTTCACACTCTTCTTCTCCCATCTGGTCTTCTCCCTATTCTGTTCCTCGCCCTTCCTTTCTCTTACCTTCTTTTACCATCCCTCTTTTATCTTCTTAGTTCTCTGCTCTCCTTTCGTTTCCTTCCCTCCTCCTCCTCCTCCTCTACTTTAGCTTTCGTCTCCTTTCGTTCGTTAGTTCTTGAAGAGCAGTGGATGGGATCACATGTGGAGGGCGGGGAAGGGAGGAAAGGGAAGGGAAGAGGGAGGAGAATTGAGCGAGTGTGTGTGTGTGTGTGTGTGTGTGTGTGTGTGTGTGTGTGTGTGTGTGTGTGTGTGTGTGTGTGTGTGTGTGTGTAAGAGAATGGTGACAGAGACTAATGAAAGAAGAGGAAAGCAAGGAGATGGATAGCTGGAGCGTGGTGGTTGTGGTGGTTGTGGTGGTGGTATCAAAACGAGTGTGTGTTTATGTGTGTTTGTATGTAGTGGAAAAAGAAGAGGAAGAGGGAAGGAAGTGGTCATGGTGGTGGTTGGTGGTTACTTCTGTCTGTCTGTCTGTTTGTCTCTTTTTTTAATGTCTTTTGTTCCCAGATCTATCTCCTGTCACCCTCTTTTTCTCCCCTCCCTTCCCTTCTTCCTTCCGGCTCCCTTCTCTTCCCTCGTCTTCGCTTCTTTTTCAGAGTCTTCTCCCCTCACTCCCCTCCCTCTCCTGTCCCTTGCTTTTCCTTTCCCTTAACTTTTCCTATCCTTTCATTTCATTTTCCAGTTTCGTAATCTCCTCCTCCCATTCTTTCCTTCCCCTCATCTCTTTTTCTCCTCTTCCTCCTCCTCCTCCTCCTCCTCCTCAGTCGAGTCGATGTAACACAGCCATTGGAAGGAGTTTCTTTTCAAACCGAGTCATCCGCCACTGGAACAATCTTCCCTCAGAAGTAAATGCAAATACCATCAACTCCTTCAAATATAGAATCGACCATCATTTCGCTGCGTCGGGAGTAAGCTGAATATCGAGGTGCTTTCATCTGGTCCTCAATATCGAGGTGCTTTCGTCTGTTCCTCAAGCCCCAAGTGGCTGTCGAGCAGATTAAATCAACAAAGCAGGCGACCTTGTAATGAGCCGATAGGCTTTCTGTTGCCTGTATTTCCATGTTTCAATGTTTCTAGCCCCTCTTCCTCAGTCACGTCACCTCATCTCCCCTCCTCTCTTCTCCACATTCATCTCCCCTCTCCTTCTCTCCCCTCCTCCCCTCTCCTTTGCTCCCCCTAACTTCCCCTGCTTCCTCCTCCCTTCCCTCCTTCCTCTCATCCATTTCCCTGACTTGACTCGCTACTCACCTAACGTACCCAATTCCCTCCCCTCTTTTCCCTTCCTTCTCTCCCCTCTCTCCCCACTCCCCTCACCTTCTCTCTCCTCTCCACTCCTCTCCCTTTCAGCTCAAAATGAAACGTGTCTGTCTGTCTGTCTGAGAGGGCGAGGATGTGTGTGTGTGTGTGTGTGTGTGTGTGTGTGTGTGTGTGTGTGTGTGTGTGTGTGTGTGTGTGTTTGCCTCTGTCGTGATGCAGTGACCCTCATTAAGCAGCTCATCAAAACACACATACCAACACACAAAAAAATATATAACTTTTTTTTAACTTGGATAATAAAAAAAATGTAGAAAAATAGTGAAGCGAAAAAAAAAAAAAAAGATACGTAGCGTGAGATCATATGACTCTTAATTATATATAAACTTAATGACGTCAAATAAGGCAGACGCATTACATTAAAGGGATTGTATACTAATTAGAAGAAACTATCATCATCATTATCATCATCATCATCATTACCATTATCATTATTTTTATTTATATATGTCTGAAGTACCTAAACATGAGACAAAATGAGTATTATTATTATTATTATTATTATTATTATTATTATTATTATTATTATTATTATTATTATTATTATTATTATTATTATTATTATTATTATTATTATTATTATTATTATTATTATTATTATTATTATTATTATTATTATTATTATTATTATTATTATTATTATTATTATTATTATTATTATTATTATTATTATTATTATTATTATTATTATTATTATTATTATTATTTCACTTTATTTCACTATTTATGTGTTTACCGTTAAGTGGATGCTGTTCTCACGTGCATGTCTGTCTGTCTGTCTGTCTCCCTATCTGTCTGTCTGTCTGTCTGCCTATCTGTCTGTCTGTCTGTCTGTCTCCCTATCTGTCTGTCTGTCTGTCTGTCTCCCTATCTGTCTGTCCGTTTGTCTGTCTATCTGTCTGTCTGTCTGTCTGTCTGTCTGTCTGTGTCTATCTCCCTATCTGTCTGTCTGTCTGTCTGTCTATCTCCCTATCTGTCTGTCTGTCTGTCTGTCTGTCTGTCTGTGTCTATGTTTCTTTATCTGTTTATCTCTATCTGTCAGTATGTTTGTTTCTATACCTTACCAATACCTTATTAATACTTCATTAATACCTTACTAATCTGTCTGTTTATCTGTATGTTTGTTTGTATACCTGACTAATGAACACCTTCACCTCCACACCTGCCTCTCTTTAATACGCGGATCAGCACCAGCAATAAAGCATCATAAATATTAACAATTGCAAGACATGAAAATTCCGATGAAATATTAGAAGCGTTCGAAGAGGTAATAAAGACGTTGGAGTCCTCGTATATATTCTCTCTCTCTCTCTCTCTCTCTCTCTCTCTCTCTCTCTCTCTCTCTCTCTCTCTCTCTCTCTCTCTCTCTCTCTCTCTCTCTCTCTCTCTCATTACATTCCTTTCCATTCTTTTATTATCTCCTCTTCAGTTTCTTCCTCTCCTTCTTTTCTCTTTCTCCTCTTCCTCCTCTTCCTCCTCCTCTTCCCATTTTTAGTGAGATAGATACAGAGGAATAATAAGTAAATAAATAAGAGATGTAACAAGAAGGCAGAGGGTTTGTAGGAGAGAGAGAGAGAGAGAGAGAGAGAGAGAGAGAGAGAGAGAGAGAGAGAGAGAGAGAGAGAGAGAGAGAGAGAGAGAGAGAGAGAGAGAGAGAGAGAGAGAGAGAGAGAGAGAGAGAGAGAGAGAGAGAGAGAGAGAGAGAGAGAGAGAGAGAGAGAGAGAGAGAGAGAGAGAGAGAGAGAGAGAGAGAGAGAGAGAGAGAGAGAGAGAGAGAGAGAGAGAGAGAGAGAGAGAGAGAGAGAGAGAGAGAGAGAGAGAGAGAGAGAGAGAGAGAGAGAGAGAGAGAGAGAGAGAGAGAGAGAGAGAGAGAGAGAGAGAGAGAGAGGAGAGAGAGAGAGAGAGAGAGAGAGAGAGAGAGAGAGAGAGAGAGAGAGAGAGAGAGAGAGAGAGAGAGAGAGAGAGAGAGAGAGAGGTCGTGTGTTCCGTTCGCTAGAGGCAATTGCTAAGTAACTCGAGACACCTTCAAGTAACTCCTGCCGTCAAAATGCTTCCAAACCGAGACGAAACATTGTCCGTTCTTTTTCCTCACGTAATAAAAACAGGGGGGGAAAGGGGGGGGGGGGGAGAAGCACACACACACACACACACACACACACACACACACACACACACACACACACGGCATAAATATTCATGTCTGTGTGTGTATTTTTTAATGTGCAGTGTCGAGCATTCAAATGACTCGTTTTTCCCTTTACCTAACGTTACTATATGAGTACGAAGGCTGGTAAAGATGAAAGAGATGCTGGTAGTAGTGGTAGTAGTAGTAGTAGTAGTGATGTCACTGCATTCAATAGCACTCAATAATCGGTGTTAGTATTTTGCAACTAGTAGTACGTCCGTGTCGGGTAACTGAAGAGACTGTATATGTGTTGGGAAGGGTATTTGTGTTATTGGCTTGGTATGCTATGGTTGAAAATACCTATCTATCAATCTATATCTGTCTATCTAAGTATGTCTATCTGTGTAAGACCTGCCACCCCTGACATTTCCATAAGCACCAAGCACAATACTGGCAATCCTCGTAGTCTTGGATATTTGCTTTGAGAGCTTACAAACACGTTGCGTCGACCTGTGGGACTCACGCATGCCACTTTCACCCACTTTCACCATTCTTTTAGGGCCGCGCGACACGCCACTATAACAAGACACAGGGGAGACTCAGAATAACGACTCATTGCACTAGGGACCGAGACAGACCTGGCTTAAAAGCAGCGTGATCAGTGGCTCCTTACACCCGGGACCGAGGTAAACTTAGCTTACAAGGCTATATAGCAGCGTGATTAGTGGCTCCTTACACCCTGGACGCATATTCGCCAAGTCTGGAACACCTTGTCTCCACGGGAAATTAGGACCAATCACAGCGCGCGCTCAGCCAGGCCACGTATTGCCAGCTCGTGACGTACATAGCAGCGTGATTAGTGACTCATTACACTGGGGACTCAGGCAAACTTGGCTTAAGCTTAGGTTAGATTATGATAGCAGCGTAAACCTAGCATAGGCCTTACACAATCTTATCTTAGTCTACATAGCAGGGTGATTAGGAGCTCACTACACTGGGGAGCGAAGCATAACAAATAGAGGTGAGAGCTGGGTATTGGGCACAATTTTTTTTTACAGCAAGAGAAACAACTGAAGGCACTAAAACAAAGAAGCAACAACAACAACAACAACAACAACTAAAGAAAAAAACAGAACAAGAGGTCAAGAGAGTCGTCAATTTCGGGAGTTTGTACTTTTAAAATTAATCACAAAGAACTGATATCGTCATTTTGATCTTGAAACACGCCGCATTAACATCACATCATAACACCTCCGCACATGTTACGATTTCAGGTTGATCGGGATGTAAACAATGACGTTGCGCGATGATTCCCCGAAGACCGAATGATGGAAGTCCGCTATTCTTAGGGCCTTCGACGCGTGAGCTCACCTGAAGAGAGTGAGTTGAGGTTACCTTAAAAATGACGCGGGAAACAACGACAGGCGGCCAGTTAACGCTACCTTTATAGTCGCTAACCCGTGATAGAAGTCTGCAGGGGGCATATTCTTAAACCTGTCGGCGCCGAAGTTCACATATTTGACACGTTTTTTTAAGGAGTTTGGGGCATTTCTAGAGGCAGTTTAATGACCCTGGTGGTAGTTTAACCCTTCCCCTGTACCAAAAACCTAAGAAAACTCTCATGAAAACCCGATTGATCTCCCTTTTGGTCTTTGGAAATAGTTGATGTGAGAAATGGAAGCGTCTGGGAATAGTGACCCCGCTATTTTAGTCCTCGATGGATGAGCTCACCGAAGGGAACTGAGATAAAGAAGATATAGTAAAAGTGAGAAGACAACATGACCGGCGGTGCAAATGACCTCCGAACGCTATATATAGTATGAAGTTAAGTCTGTCTCGGTCCCTGGTGCAAAGAGGAGCTAATCACCTTGCTATATAGTCCAAGCTGAGGCTAAGCTAAGTCGTCCTCCTTCCCTTGTGTACTGAGACGCTATTCACTCTAATATATGGTCTAATGGCCTATGGTCAGTAGTAACATTACGATAGACTTAGTAATAGTGCCTGTGTCCCGCCGCGAGAGTCCCCGCCAGCGCCACTCACAGAGCAGGGGTCTCACAGTGTTACCGGGCGCCGCGGGATTAAAGTCTCGCCGCTGGCCTTGGGTTGGATGTTTCTTCTGGACGGCTTCCGTTTTCTTTTGTTGGAGCAGCGTGATGAAAGGAGTTTTTATTTTTCCTCTTTCTCTTCAGTTTTCTTTTTAGCTTAACCGAGTGTCTCTCATGAGTCTGTTATTAGTTTCATTTATCATATACCCGGCTAATGCAAAGATAGAAATAAATATATATACAAAAGTCTAATTAGTCTGCCTCCTCTTATTATATAAAAGGGGAAAAATTGACGAATCTTTGGCTGATAAATGTCTTCTTGTTATTTACGTTCCCTTAATAATTTACAAGAGCTAATGTCACGGATATCGGCACCGAGGCCACGCGCACAATCTATCATTTCCCTACAAGTTTATCACTATTTCAATCCTTCCCCATATTAAGCAAAGTCCTTTATCAAGTTTAGATATGGGTTTTGTAAGGGCATTTTTTTTTAATCATTTAGCTGCTTCTGTTACTGTAAAGATTATTATATCAATTGGCGTTTAGGGACATCGACTTGCCTAGTAATTTCTCTTTGCATTGTGTACCATGTGTAAAGTCAGCACTGCCCCTGATAGACAAGGTTTCCGAGTAGACACAGACACACACACACACACACAGGAGAGGGAACAAAAAAATACTTAACATTACGTAGCATCACCACATATGTCTG
>NC_066549.1:847191-924691 GCF_024679095.1 Eriocheir sinensis
TTCGCCATCTTCATTATCACCATCAAAAGAATTAGTTATGTATATCTATTTAACTTTCTACCTGTCTGTAAGGGGTAGTAGTAATAGTAGTAGTGATAGTAGTAACAGTAGTTGTAGTATTGATAGTAGTAGTAGTAGTTGTAGTATTGATAGTAGTAGTAGTAGTTGTAGTAGTGGTAGTAGTAGTAGTGATAGTAGTGGCAGTAGTGGTAGTAGTAGTGGTGGTGGTAGTATTAGTATTTGTAGTAGTGGTAGTAGTAGTAGTAGTAGTAGTAGTAGTAGTAGTAGTAGTAGTAGTAGTAGTAGTAGTAGTAGTAGTCTTATTTTTATTACTCTATTTCCCGTACAAGGGGAAAGACTTAAGGATTATTTATATTGTTAATGTCGCCATCTTCACCATCGTCATCATCATCATTATTATCAAGGAAACTAATTATGTCTACTTGTTTACTTGTCTATCTGTTTATCTGTCTGTCTATAATCTTTCATATTCCTCTTATTATCATCTTTGTCCTCTGTCACTTTATTCCTTGTGCGATGGGACTGACGTAGGGATTTAAATCGTTAGTATCATTATCGATAAGGAAACTAATTAGGAATACCTGTAATTTTCTACCTGGTTGGATATTATTAGTAAGCTTTCGTAGTCTTCTTCTTATTATCATGACTCTGTTTGTCTCTTTATTCATCGATGGTTCACAATCGATAGTGTTATCATCATTATCATTAAGGATCTAATTATCTATACTTACTTACCTATCTCCTTGTATGATCGAATGTTAATTGATTTATGGAGTTATTATCATCATTATCTAGTTCCTTCCTGCTTAACTCCTTGTATAATTAGATATCAGTAGATTTTTGGCTTCTATTATCATCACTATATTTCCAGTCTCCCTTAATCCGTGTATAATTGGGTATTAATAAGCTTTCGTATTCTTATTATAATTACTCTGTTCGTCTCTTTATGTACTTCTAGAAGCTATTGGGAATGCTGAAAATGCCACTCTTGTACAATCGTGAAGTCGTAAGCTCTAATCCTATTCCTATCAACTACCTTATGATTTTATATAGACCCAGATTCTGAGTTATTAGCAATACTAAGTCAGCGATGCACCCAAAGACACGGTAATCCCCTTTTGATCCTCTTAGTGGCATCCAAGCTTCTTCGAGTGGCCAGCCGAAGAGGAGTGGTTAGTTAGGGTCACGTCCAGTCCCTTCCGAGTAACGCCGAGGAAACAGGAATCGCCAGGAATGGGGTTAGGAGGAGGTGGAAGACTGGCTGGGCTGTCGTGAGGGTCATGTCTGGGGTGGGAAGGGATCGTCAGTGAGTTAGTGGTCCGTGGAAATGAAGGGGGTAGGTAGGTCACTTTTGTCTTCCCGCCCACATGTTGCTGTAACGAGGAGGGGAAAGATTTCACGGTCTGCTATTCCAGGAAGATAGGTGACGGGGATGATGGGAGGGTGTGAGGGGGTAGATAGGTAAAGGTGAGGTAGACGATAGCGAAGTGGGTTCGTGAAGGTCCGTATGCTCATCCAGATATAGTTATAAAAACTTTTGAAACTTTTGAAACTTTTTATTATCCCTTAACAAACAAAACAAACAAATAAAACCTACAAATAATTACAGGTACTTAAGGGTAGGCTGCGTACGTACTTAACTGTCGATTTAGCGTTATGGAAGTAGTCTTAACGGTGTACTGTGTAAGGGATATTGATAACATGACAGTAATATAAAAAGACAAGATATCATTGGAAGAGGAGAGGACGATAGCGAAGTGGTTAGTGAAAGCTTCATACGGACTTTTTCGTCGATATATTGTAGTGGTAGTAGACTTAGTGGTGTGTTATCGACGGGATATTGATGACAGCGAGATAGGAAAAGCATCATTGAAAGAAGGGAGATAAAATGAGGATGCAAAAGAGAGCGAAATGATTACTTAAAAGCCTTTGCATCCTTCTTGATAATGAGATAGTGGAGGCAGACTCAACAATATCCAGTCGATGATATATTGGCCATAACCGCGACATAAGAAATTATCATGAGAAAGAAAGAGGTTGGGAAAGGAAAGCCGACGGGAGCCAAGTGGTTAGTTAAAGTCCTTTGCATCGAGGATAATGTAGTGGGGACAGTCTTAACGGTGTGCTGGCGAGGGGAGATTAATGTGACAGCGTTGTAAAGGAAGCATCACGGGAAGAAGAGAGGTAATGTAGATGAAGCTGACGCGACGATGTGGTTATTAAAGTTGATCATAATGTAGTGGAGAGAGTCTTAGCTTCTTCCTGCGTAGTGGAGGTAGATGGGAATACAAGGGAAGTGGTGGTGAACGAGGTGAACGAGTTAATGATAGAAGCTTGGGACATCGTTAGGCTGGGTGATGTGATGGTGGTAGATAGGTCATGTCTGCCTCAACTGGAAACTTCATATCTCATCTCTTACTAAATCAGCTTCCTCGAGGCTAGGCGTTCTGTACCGTCTCCGCCAGTTCTTCTCCCCTGCACAGTTGCTGTCCATATACAGGGGCCTTGTCTGCCCTCGTATGGAGTATGCATCTCATGTGTGGGGGGGCTTCACTCATACAGCTCTTCTGGACAGAGTGGAGGCTAAGGCTCTTCGTCTCATCAGCTCTCCTCCTCATACTGATAGTCTTCTACCTCTTTAATTCCGCCGCAATGTTGCCTCTCTTTCTATCTTCTATCGATATTTCCACGCTGACTGCTCTTCTGAACTTGCTAACTGCATGCCTCCCCCCCTCCCGCGTCCCCGCTGCACTCGACTTTCTACTCATGCTCATCCCTATACTGTCCAAACCCCTTATGCAAGAGTTAACCAGCATCTTCACTCTTTCATCCCTCACGCTGGTAAACTCTGGAACAATCTTCCTTCATCTGTATTTCCTCCTGCCCACGACTTGAACTCTTTCAAGAGGAGTGTATCAGGACACCTCTCCTCCCGTATTTGATCTTGCTTTCGGCCACCTCTTCTGTTTCTTTTTTAGGAGCAGCGAGTAGCGGGCTTTTTTTTATTATTGTTTTCTTTTTTTGTGTGCCCTTGAGCTGCCTCCTTTGTTGTAAAAAAAAAAATAGTGGTGGTGGTGGTGGTGGTGTGTGTGTGTGTTTGTGTGTGCGTGAGTGTGTGTGTGTGTGTCTCGAGGCTCACTAACACCCAAGAGCTTTTTGTTTCCTTATATACTGATGTACTTTTTCCGTCTTACGCACTCACTCATCCGCCCCCAGTGAGTTTTATCAGCTTTCAATCTTCCCATTCTTGTTTTTGTTCCTGCTCATCTTGCTTCTGGTCATATTTTTGTTGTTCCTATTTTTTTCTTCTTTTATATTATTTTCTCTTCGCAACCCCCCCCCCCACACACACACAATCTCTTTTTACTCATTACACACACACACACACACACACACACACACACACACACACACACACACACACACACACACACACACACACACACACACACTTCATCCCACTCTCACTCCCTTTCCCACTCCTCCTACCGCTACTGCAACACACCAAAATCACATTCACTTATAATCTTACCAAAGAAATCCAGAGAGAGAAAAGGAGAGAGAGATACAGAGAGAGAGAGAGATAGATGCTGAGAGATTGAGATTCCAACCACAACTGAACACGGAGAGAGAGAGAGAGAGAGAGAGAGAGAGAGAGAGAGAGAGAGAGAGAGAGAGAGAGAGAGAGAGAGAGAGAGAGAGAGAGAGAGAGAGAGAGAGAGAGAGAGAGAGAGAGAGAGAGAGAGAGAGAGAGAGAGAGAGAGAGAGAGAGAGAGAGAGAGAGAGAGAGAGAGAGAGAGAGAGAGAGAGAGAGAGAGAGAGAGAGAGAGAGAGAGAGAGAGAGAGAGAGAGAGAGAGAGAGAGAGAGAGAGAGAGAGAGAGAGAGAGAGAGAGAGAGAGAGAGAGAGAGAGAGAGAGAGAGAGAGAGAGAGAGAGAGAGAGAGAGAGAGAGAGAGAGAGAGAGAGAGAGAGAGAGAGAGAGAGAGAGAGAGAGAGAGTAATTCAGCATAGAAGTACCCTTGCATGACATAGCGTCGTTTTTTTTACGCAACGAAGCCATTAACGAAGGACTTTAAGGGACGACCAGCGGCCCAGCAACGACTTGGTGTTATTTACGGGGTGGTGGTGGTGGTGGTGGTGGTAGTGGTGGTGGTTACGAGGGTGGGATAATGCTGGGAAAGTCATATTCTTGTTGTTTTGGTGGTGGTGGTGGTGGTGGTAGTGGTTGTGGTGGTGGTGGGAAAGTCATATTCTTGTTTGTTGTGTGTTGTGGTGGTGGTAGTGGAGGTGGTGGTGGGTGGATGCTTTGTTTATTGTGTGGTGTGTGTGTGCGTGTGTGTGTGTGTGTGTGTGTGTGTGTGTGTGTGTGTGTGTGTGTGTTTGGGTGTGAGAGAGAGAGAGAGAGAGAGAGAGTGAGAGAGAGAGAGAGAGAGAGAGAGAGAGAGAGAGAGAGAGAGAGAGAGAGAGAGAGAGAGAGAGAGAGAGAGAGAGAGAGAGAGAGAGAGAGAGAGAGAGAGAGAGAGAGAGAGAGCATATACGTCATTCTGTATTTATAAGCACACAATCTACTTATCTCTTCTATAGCATCAAAAATCTAATGAATAAATTGTGCAATAGCAATTAATTCCGACGTCAATAATTGCAGTATTAAACAGCGGCCATAAAAAAAAGGAAAATGGAGCGAGTGGAAATTGAAGTAACGAAAAATAATAGAAAAAAAAAAAACTGAAGCGCCTACACCGATTACAGCCAAATAAATATTCATCAGGGATCAGCGGGAATGAGCGGACGAGGCGGCAGAGTGACAGAGGGAAGGAAAACAGCCTGAAAACACATTGCCGAAAACACATTGCATTGGAGAGGATGACGGATACAAATCGGAAAAAAAGTGAGCGGCCAAAGAAAATTGTGCACCAAAATAGCCAGAGAAAGTGACAGTTGGAACGTAACCGGCTTGAAAACACTGTGACGAAGTGGAAATATTATTTGAGATTTGGACGACGGACTCAAATCGGACAAACATGCAAGAAAAACGTTTGTGCCAAAGATTATTTTATATTAAAGAAGATTAGATTAGATTACTTTAGACATAGTTTCAGATAAATGAGTTAGCTGGCAAGGAATATACTGCACCCTGGTACCACTGGACAAAGGGAGAGATGGAAGGAAAACAAGAGTCCGCGTTGCCCCCAAATATATATATTGCATTGCAGATTTAGACGACAGACACAAATCAGATTTAGAGATACCATTTTTTATCAATAATGGATGCAAAGGGGCTTGTAATAAAGCTAATCCAACATGAATACATCTCGCCTTAAAGTATATAAATGAATGTTAAGAGCAAATATGATGTAGACAGGAACCTTTTTAGATCCAAACGGCTTGATTGCACACAGCATGGGAATAAATCTATATTGAGAGCAAGAGCAAATAAGATCGAGATGCGGAAATACTAGCTGTACTAATATGTTCACGCCCTAAGGCTAAACAGAATATTCCGCACCATTACTGCACGAATCCTTTGATCCCAGCAGGCGAAGAACTCTGATTCACCACGAGAGTTTCAGCGTGCTTCGTTCTGTCTTTCTGTTTCGTGGGAATTCGTTTACTGATGACGAAATTAAATGGAGGGTTTCTATGATTTCTATTAGCAATGGAATGCGAGAAAAAAACGAGGGTAACAAAGAAGAGATGCAAAGTCTAGCCAAAAAGAAACGAACGTACAGTGTATTAGTTCTAAGGAAAGTCTTGCTGTCAAAATTGCTTTACTTAATAGATTCTCCCAACAATGCGAGGAAGGAAAGAATGAAAACAATGAAAAAATGAATGAATGAAATGGAATTAAATAGAGAATGAAAGATTGAAAAAGAATACAAGGGAAACTAAAAATAGGAACTTAAAAAATACTGAAAGATTCGAACAGTGATGTGAAAACAATATAAAAAAAAACAAGAAAATAAAAAAAGGCTCGATTATGCGAAGTCAAGCTTAAAAAAAAAAGTATATTGTGTTGGTTAAGGAAAATCTTGGTATCAAAGTCTAAGTCACTTTATATAAACTCCCCCAACAAAGCACACCAGGTGAGGGATTCTGAAGCAACGCACGAGTATCAGTATGTGTTTCATCTCTTTGGGGTGTTTTTGTGTTGCAGACTTGTGAGAATTCGCTGACTAATGAAGAAACGAATTGGCTTTCATTATACCTTCCAGCAGTAAAGTGTAGAAAATAGAGATGAAAGATACAAAGTCAATCTCTATAAATGCACGTCCAATGTGTCAGTTACAGGAAAGTCTTGGTGTCAAAATCACGTTACACTCCATAAATTCCCTCAAGAATGCATGGGCGGAGGCAGCGAGTCGAGCGAGCGTATTACTCCCACACTCAAGTATTCATAGTAACAGTGAATGCCGCGACGTTTACCAGAGTCAGGAAGGGCGGGATGATTCTCTTTATTAAGCCTGTACGGGTGGAGAGACGGAGGGGAAAGGCGCTCGGTGTGAAAATGTTTAGATACAGAGTCACACGTTGTATTGAGTTCTTAAATGAAGAGACTATAAAGGCTATAAAGACAGAACAAGTGAAGATACAATATAGATAAAACATGGATATATAAATGATACGAAAGTGTGATAATAGCTGAGATACACAGCCAAACATTACATTGAACTTGTACATAAAGAAGTTTTAAACCATAAACGCTGATCAGATACAGAAATAGAAGACTCACCAGTTTTTTGTGTATATATGGGTGACAAGAATGTGTGAAAATAGCTACAGAGTTACAGAGTCAAATGTTATATTGCATTTGCACTTGAGGAGACGTTTCGGACGGTAAAGGATGAACAAAATTTTATGAAGATGCGAAATGGATATATATAGAGAGAGAGTTCGTGAGCCTCCACTTATGTTAAGGGACGTACAGTATATAGCGACTGACTTGAAAGGAAACAGAGAAAAGCAAAGAGAAAAGGGGATGCATTGTTACTGAGAGGAATTCATGAGCCTCCCCGAGAATGACCAAATCCACGAATGTTTAGGGACAATTGTATATAGAGACTGACTTGAAGGGACACAAATAAGGTATGGGCGAGGGGGAAAAGACGAATATTTTTATACTTTAAGGCCCAAGAAAATCCGCTAATATCAAACCTCCCCGTGAATGATCGAACCCGTGAATATAGAGACTGCATATAAAGACTGACTTAAAGGGAGACAAATTAAGGTATAGGCAATGGAGAAAAGACGAATACCTTATACTTTAAGGCCCAAGAAAATCAGCAAATACCAGACATCCCCGCGAATGATCAAACCCGTGAATGTTAAGTTACGACTGCATATAAAGACTGGCTTGAATGGACACAAATAAAGGTATAGGCAATGGGGAAAAGACGAATATTTTATACTTTAAGGCCTAAGAAAATCAGCGAATACCAGACATCCCCGCGAAAGATCAAACCCGTGAATGTCAAGTTACGACTGCATATTGAAACTGACTTATAGGGACACAAATAAAGGTATAGGCAATAGAGAAAAGACGAATACTTTATACTTTAAGGCCTAAGAAAATCAGCGAATACCAGACATCCCCGCGAAAGATCAAACCCGTGAATGTTAAGTTACGACTGCATATTGAAACTGACTTATAGGGACACAAATAAAGGTATAGGCAATAGAGAAAAGACGAATACTTTATACTTTAAGGCCTAAGAAAATCAGCGAAGACCGGACACCCCTGCGAGTAATCAAATCCACATATGTTGAGGGACAATCGTATGTAGAGACTGGCTTGAATGGAGGCAAATAAAGGTACAGGCGAGGGAGGAAAGACGAAGACACTCCAGACAAACCTTCGGGACTTCCCCTTTTGTGTGTGTACTCGGCTGAATGAAAGTCTATTGAATATTTTCCGCCAGACGTAAGCGAGTGAAGACTTTAATCCTCTTGCAAGCTTCGCCTCTTATCCTTCCTCGCACTCGCCTTTTTCTCTCCTCCGTCCCTCCTTCAATCCCTCTCTTCCTTCCCTCCCATCCATCCTTCTTCCTCCTCTCTCCTCTCCTTCGGTCCACACTTTTATCGCGTGAGTGGAACCTTTCACCTCCCTTTAATAGATCTAGGACGAGAGAGGGAGAGAGGTAGAGAGAGAGGGAAAGGGAGAGAGAGAGAAAGGGAGACTGAATGCGTGAGTGAGGGAGGGAGTGAAAAAAAAGAGTCGGAAGAAGGGAGTGGCAAGACTTTAACCAAACAGATAAACAAAGAGAGGTAGAAAGAGACATAAACGGAAGGAACAGAGGATAAGGACGAGGTAGGAAGGGAGGGAGAAAGAGAAGGGAAACAGAACGTAGAAACAAAGGCATAAATAGAAGCAAAATGAGGTACGAGGGAGAGGGACAGAATCAGACACATACACTCAAGCAAGGACAGACAATACTAGACGGAGAGGATGAGATACGAAGGAAGGCAGACGTAGGAAGGAAAATAAGAGAGATAACTAGATTTCACAGACAAAAACATACATACAAACAAGCGAAAAGACATAAGCAGAAACAGAATCAGACACATACACTCAAACAGACACAGACAATACGAGAAGGAGAGGATGAGATACGAAGGGAGGGAAACGTATGAAGAAAAATAAGAGAGAGAACTATATTTTAAAGGCAGAAACATACATACAAACAAGCAGAAAGACATAACCAGAAACTAACTGAGTGACGAGAGAGAGGGAGGCACAGATTCAGATACACTCTCAAACAGGGACAGGGAATACTAGGAGAGGATGAGATATGAGGGGAAGGAGACGGAGGAAGGAAAACAAGAGAGAGAGAGAGAGAGAGAGAGAGAGAGAGAGAGAGAGAGAGAGAGAGAGAGAGAGAGAGAGAGAGAGAGAGAGAGAGAGAGAGAGAGAGAGAGAGAGAGAGAGAGAGAGAGAGAGAGAGAGAGAGAGAGAGAGAGAGATTTCACAACCCAAACAGACGTAGAAAACAGACAAGAAAGACATAAACAGAGACAAACTGGGTGACGAAAGACATAATCAGACACCGAAATACACACATACTCACACACACACACACATACAATTTTAAAAGAGAAAACAAGATAGGAAGGAAGGGAAAAAGAAAGGAGCTAGACTTCAGAACCCAGACAGACATACAAAACAGACAAGAAAGACATAAACAGAGACAAACTGAGAGACGAGAGAAAGGGATAGACTCAGATACACAAACACACACAGCTAAGACACAGGGACACAGGGGAACAGGAGGAGAGGGGAAAGGGGGACAGAGGAGGATAGGGGAGAGGTGAACAGGGGACGAGGACATAGAGGGACAAGAGGACAGAATGGGACGACGGACAGAGGAGGGGATAGGGGAACAGGTGATAGGTGGAATAGGGACAGAGGAGGACAGGGGGACAAGGAACAGGGGGAAGAAGGACAGAGGGGGATAGGGGAACGAGGAGGACAGATGGTGACAGGGAACAGAGAAGCAGATACGGAACAGGATACAGAGGACAACGGGGGACAGAGGGACGAGAGGGGATAGGGGGACAGATGCTGACAGGGAACAGAGAAGCAGATACGGAACAGGATACAGAGGACAACGGGGGACAGAGGGACGAGAGGGGATAGGGGGACAGGGGGGAACAGGGGGACAGCTGGTAACAAGGGGGGGGGGGGTACAGAGCAAAGGCTGCATACGTCCAGCTCTCATGCATCAGCCTTCTCTCGCGCACTTGCCCTGACAAAGAGTCCATTTCCCGACAAAACACAGAGGATCGCACTCAGTTTACGACGTGATTGTTTCCCCAGCATTGACGTGTCGGGATTGTGCTGATGGTGGATGGTGGTGGTGGTGGTGGGGGGGGGGGGGTGGAGGTCGTATGTTTGTTGTTGTTATGTGTGATAATGTAAGTCACGGGATAATTTCGAAATTTTCCGGTTTAGTTTTTGTTTTCTGATTAATTTTCAGCCTTCTCTCTCTCTCTCTCTCTCTCTCTCTCTCTCTCTCTCTCTTTTCGTCTGAAATATTAATGACCATCTTTGGAAATACTAAATAAACATCAAGAATTCTGGTAAAATACAGTATAATCCGATGTTTTTTCCTCGACATTAAAATCTTTTTGCTCAAAGCGCTTAGGGACGTGTTCCCAGTGACTTCTGACCTTTTTTCGTCTCTACTCGATATGATGAACTGTGCGCTAAAGAAGGACGAGGAGGACGGAGAGTAACAGTTCGTAGGGTTGAGTTCCGAAGTCTTGAAACTATAAGACATACACACGACCCATACCGCAAGACTCCAGACATGCCCGAGGTCTTGTGATGGTATAGGAGTGTTAGAGGAGTCGCTTTGGTTATAGTGATAGTTGTGGTATAGGTAGAGGTAGTGATAGTTGTGATAGTTTCGATGGTTCTGAGGTTTCCTAGCGACCAGACCCATCCTAAGAGACCCCCAACATATCTAAGTCCTTGAGGTAATGACCGAGAAGGAAGTGATGGTGGTGTAGGAGATAGAAGTGATGATAGTGATGAGTTTCCATAGTTCCAAGGCCTTTTAGTGACCAGACACACCCAAGATCCACCCTTTAGACCCCCCAAGCATACCAGAGTCCTCGGTCCATGTGCTCTTGATAGATATAGAGGAGCCGTGCTGATGGCAATTCGTTAATGTACATGGTGACAGTTCCAATGGTTTCGAGTTCTTGTAGCGACCAGACACACCCAGAGCCCAATCCTTCCCACACCCCAACATACCCGAATTCTTGTGGTGGGGATAGTGACAGAAGAGCCGAAGTGGTGTTAGAAGTATTGATAGTGGTGGTAATTCCAATGGTTCTGAGTTCTTGTAGCGACCAGACTCACCCAGAGCCCAATCCTTCCAACACCCCAACATACCCGAACTCTTGGCCCTTGTGCTGGTGATTGAGATAGAGATAGAAGAGCTGTGATGGTGGTAGATTTGACGGTTCCGATAGCTCCGAAGTCTTATACCAGACAGACCCTAAGACCCACCATTCAAACCCTCTAACATACCCAGTCCTTATGATAGCGATGGTTAAAGTGAAGTCGCGTTGGTGGTAGTAATTGCCTTGGTTATATAGACGCGACACCCCAAGACCAGCCATTCCAAGAACCTCGCAAATATACCTGAGTCCTTATGCATGCTGCTCGCCCGGTGGTGCCTCGAGGCCGTACTTAACCAGGAGACTCGAGTTCTTTCCCCCGACCCTTCGCCTTCATCCTCCCGGGGCGGCGCTGTCTTGCCTCGCCCCGCTATACACGAGACTCGGCGCATTTCCACTCGTTTCCGATGCCGACTCTTTCTTCCGCTCTGTGCCGCGGGGAGGGAGCGAACGAGCGAGGAAGGCAGAGAGAGGGAGAGAGAGTGAGAGTGAGGGGGAGGGAGAGAGAGTGAGAGGGAGGGGGAGGGAGAGAGAGTGAGACTGAATTGGTGAGTGAAAAAAAGGAAAAAAAGAGTTAGAGGAAAGGAGAGCTAAGACAAAACAAGCCAAGCAGATACACAAACAGAGGAAGATAGACACGAACAGAGACTCAGGATAGGGAGGGAGGGAAAAAAAGGAAAGAGGGAGAGGTTTAGAGGGAGAGAGAGGGAGAGAGAGTGAATGGGTGAGTGAAAGAAAATAAAAGAATCAGAGAAAGGGAGAACAAACAGATAAACAAACAGAGGAAGAGAGATACGAACAGAAACAGGTTAGGAAGCGAGGGGGAAAGAGAAGGGAAGAGGGAGAGGGACAGAAGGTGGGGATTCAGCTCGTCTCTGGTCCACCTGGCTCCTCGGGGAGTATAGGAAAAGGTCAGGCAGGCTACGGCTCAATATTCGCCTCAACGCACAACACTTCCTTTTATTTTATTTTAAGGAAACCATTCAAGCAACACCCCCGGCCATTCTCTCAAGCTGGATCACCCAAAGGCCTTGATTCTTAGGTGTTCTCACTCTTTTAGAGAGAGAATCTAGAGTCCGGGTTTATAGGTTGTCTTCAGGACATCAAGTGGGTATATTTATTTGGGCCACTCGGCAGTGACTGAAAAATTCGAGCTTGTGGCGGTGGGCGGGGCACGATCCAGCGCTAACCACTCAGCCACCGCCTCCCCAGTCAATCTGTGTGGCCTTAGAAATTAGTCGTAATGGAAGCCCGATACTTTTAAGAATATGCTCATTGTGTCTCAGCTGGCCTCCGCCCAGCAGTCTCACTCACACAGGCTCGGTAAAGTATTCATATATCTCTACTTAGCCTAACTGTTACGCACGATTAGCAAATTCCGTTCACATCATTAGACTAAGTAGAGATCATCCAGCCATTCATCCCACGATTTCCAACCTCAGTTGTGTGGAAAACAGTCATTACGGGGAGTTGAAGTCAGTGAATAACAGTTAATTGATGTTTATATCGCATTGTACGTATTAGCAGTATCTGCATCAATTATGGCATCCAGATTAGAGTAAAACATTTCATCTCGCACATAAAGCTCTCCAGAATATGATGGACATTTATGATTTCAAGTAAAGTGCGATATAATAGAGGCAGTGAAGGGTTTGTGTGTGTGTGATTTCCCATGGTCTGATCACGCTCTGAACTCGCGATCCCCAGCCAGTACCTTCCCCGAATGAATATATAAAGGTGCTTTCTGGTTTTAAGAATAGGAAACATGGATACTTGAGTGCTACATCAGGTGATCGGAAGGAAGGGCTGCTGAGGAGGAGGAGGAGGAAGGGAGGAAGGGAAAGGGGAGAGGGTGAGGTAGGTGAGGGAGGAGGAGGGAGGGATAGAAAGAGGAAGAGGAGGCGGAAAAGGACACGTAAGAAACAGAGTAAGATTAGGAGTAGAGAAGGAGGAAGAGGAAAGAAGGAAGAAATGAAGGAAGAAAGGAACGAAGGAAGGTAGGAAGCAAGGAATGAAGGAAGAAAGGAAGGAAGAGAGGAGTGAATGAATGAATGAAGGGAGGAAGGAAGATGGAAAGAAGGAAGGAAAGAGTTAGGGGAAGAGGAAAAGGATAAGGAAGGAGAGAAGGTGTCCGAAAAGGTGAAGGAAAAGGATAAGAGAGCAACAAACAGGCAGAAGCAGAACAGAAGGAAGTTAGTAAGAGAGAGAGAGAGAGAGAGAGAGAGAGAGAGAGAGAGAGAGAGAGAGAGAGAGAGAGAGAGAGAGAGAGAGAGAGAGAGAGAGAGAGAGAGAGAGAGAGAGAGAGAGAGAGAGAGAGAGAGAGAGAGAGAGAGAGAGAGAGAGAGAGAGAGAGAGAGAAAAACAAAGGAGAAAAATATCGAAGGAGCTTACCCACGATTGACTCCACTTCTCGCTAACCCTCCCACCAAGCGGAACACGTCAGGGACCGCCTCGACAAGCTACTCAGTGGTGCTTCAAGTGCGCCACGCCATCACAAACTTGAGCGCCGCCGTAAATTTAAGCGCGGCTATAAAATTGATCCCGCCCACCGATATACTCGTTCGGGCTCACCACCACCATGACTGCCCCGACCCCGACCTCTCGACCTCTCCTCCTCCTCCTCCCGCTTGTTAACCTCAAGGTGATACGCGCTGCCAAATTGAGGTCTTGTGTAGGTCAGGTTTTGCATGTGGTTTTGTGTCGGTTTTATGAAGAGATAGTTTGGAATGTGTCTTTTTGTTAGTTTTTTTGAAGGGTTTATGTACGGGGATGTTAGGCTTGAGGGAGGTATGGTTTGTTTTGTCCCTGGTTGGTTTAGTGTTGGGATTATGTGTAAGAATGAGGGAGAGATGGTTATTTATTTATCATTCCGTTCTTAAATTAATGTACTGTAGCTTCTTCGTTTAGGAGGTTTGGATTAGCCCGTCCGCTGCGATTGGTACGGATTCGGCTTTCACTGGTAGCCTGGTAACATATACTCCCAGGTCTTTCTCTGCTTCTGTGGTGGATAGTGGAGTGTTTCCCATGTGGTGTTGGTGTGCTGGATATCCTCTCCCAAGGTGCAGGACTTTACATTTTTCCTCACTGAATTGTAGCAGCCACTTTTTGTTCCATTCCTGTAGCTTGGTGAGGTCTTCTTGTGGGAAATCCGCGGTCAAGGGGTTAGGGATGGACTTATAACATGAGAATGAGTTTAGTTTGACGCAGAGATATAGGGTAATATCTCTTCCTAAACCAGTCTTCCTTTCTGCCTGCCACGCTGTCTTTAAATTTAATTCACATATCACTTCAATAGTTTTATTTTTATTTTGGTTAAGTGATGGTTTTATAATACACGAAAAGGAGTTGGGTTTGACTGAAAAATGTAGTGTGATGTCCCTTCCTTAACCTTCCTTTCTTCCTTCCTGCCGGGCTGTCTTCAAAATGATCACATATCTGCCTCCAGTTTTCGTTTATGGACGGTCTTATAATACAGGAGAAAGGATGGTTTGGCGCAGAGATGTAGTGTGATGTCCCTTCCTCAACCCTCCTCTCTTCCTTCCTGCCGGGCTGTCTTCAAAATGATCATATATCCGCCTCCAGTTTCGTTTATGGATGGTCTTATCATACAGGAGAAAGGATGGTTTGGCACAGAAATGTAGTGTAATGTCCCTTCCTCAACCTTCCTTTCTTCCTACCTCGCTGTCTTCAAACTTATTATATACGTCTTAACTTTTTCGTTTTCTACACTTATCATTGCCTGCTTCAAGAGATGTATATTGTAGCTTGTAAGTTTTGGGGTTCAAATCTCAACTCCTCGAAGTCTATTGGATGGGCGAAGCGACGCACCCCCCTTCGTATGCTACCATTGACTGCTTGAGTGAAGTATATAATGCAATGGGTCTTTGTCACTAACGCTAACTCACTCCTCACTACCGACTTTTAACTTGGTGTAATGTGGTGTTTGTATTGTTGATGTATGGTCGAGAAGGAGGTTTGGTTGGACGCACTGACGTATTGTAATGTGCCTCAACTTTTTTTTATGGCTGTCACGGATGTTCTTATTTCTTATTCAGTTCATTGTGCAGTGTTGTTCAATTTGTTTGCTTTTCCATTTGTTTACTGTGTTCCTTCTTAGTTTCTTTTCTTTTCTTACTTTCTTTCTTCCCTTCCTTCTTTCTGTCTTTTTTCCTCTTTTTCTTTCTTTCTTTTTTTCTTTATCTCTATCCATCTATCTATCTATTTGTTTATACACTATTCATTTTCTCTCTTTACTTTCTTCCCTTCCTTCTCTCTGTCTTCTTTCCTCTTTTTCTTTCTTTCTTTCTTTCTTTCTTTCTTTCTTTCGTGTTTCTTCCATTTTTCTCTTTTTCTTTCTCTCTCTCTATCTATCTATCTATTTGTTTATACACTATTCATTCTATTCATTCCTTTGATGACTCCCATTTTTTACTCCTCTTTCCACCTCTATTCTTTCGCTTCAAACTCTTTATTCACTCCTTTTAATTCATTCATCTCTTCATTATTTTTTTAGTCCTCTTATTTATTCTCTCCTCCATTTATCCACCTCGAACTTATTCTATATATTTCACTCCTCTATCTATATATTTGTACATGTATTTCTTCACTTCAGAATCTAATTAGTCACTGCAGGTTATGTATTCACCTCTGTCATATTGTTCTGTATATTCACTTCAGGCTATGGACTTATTCGATCATATCAAAAGAGGAGCAAATCATATACGGCCATGAACCTTGACCCTACACAGAGAGAATATTAGTATGTGCTTCATCTCTCCTTTCCTTCCTTCCTTCCTTCCTTCCTTCATGCCGACCACACTGTCCTTCCAACCTTTCCTTCCTTTCTTTCTTTGTTTCTTCCTTCCTTCCTTTCTCCCTTCCTTTCTTCCTTCTTTCCTTCGTTCTTTCATTCCTTCCTTCCTTCATGCCGACCACGTTGTCCTTCCATCATTCCTTTCTTTTTTCCTTCATTCCTTCCTTTCTTCCTTCGTGTCAACAACGCTGTTCCTCAATCATTCCTTCCTTCCATCCTCCTTCCTTCCTTCCTTCCTTCCTGTCAACCACGCTGTTAATTAATCCTTCCTTCCTTCCTTCCTCCTTCCTTCTTTCCTTCCTTAATTCCTTTCCTCCTTCCTTCCTTCCTTCCTGCCTGCCTTCCTGCCTACCACGCTGTCCTTAATCCTTTGTCCACTTAACACGAATGGCTCTAAAGCGATGGATTATTATTTCTAAAGAGTATGATTTTAGAGGACAGGAAATGATCGAAATGTGTTTTGTTTTAGTTTCTCTTTTGCTACACTGTTTAGTCCTGATACTATTTCTTGCTCTACATTACGTTCACTAATTTTAACCTTTTAATTATTTTTCCTAAAGGATAACCCACGAACATACGTATATACAAAGACATTAGTTTGACGCAGAGAGAAATATAATAGTAGCCAAAACGCTTGCATCTTATCATTAATCGTACCTTGTTTAAGCTACCAAACGTGACCTAACCCAACCCCACCTAACCTAACCTAACTTAACCTAACCTAACGTGACCTAACCTAACCCCACCTGACCTAACCAACCAAACCTAACCAACCAAACCTAACCTAACCTCATGTCTTTTCCTTTAACTAACTCAAACCCCCTAACCCCACCTAACCTAACCCCACCTAACCTAACCAACCAAACCTAACCTAACTTCATGTCTTTTCCTTTAACTAACTCAAACCCTCTAACTTCACCTAACCTAACCAACCAAACCTAACCTAACCTAACCTCATGTTTTTTTCTTTAACTAACTCAAACCCTCTCTCACACAGCCTTTAATTAACCTTACAACACCAATCTCAACAGATTTCGTACCTACCTGTCATCTATGGTACCTAACCTAACCAATCCAACCTCACCTAACCTAACTTCTTTGTATTTTCCATTTAACCAATCCGACCTCTCCGTCACATTCCCTTAATTAACTTTACTTCACACAATAAACCTCGTACCTATCGTATACCTATCGTCTGTGCTATTTAACCTAACCAACCTAACCAACCCAACCTCTTGTCTTCTATCCTCAACTAATCTTACCTACCTTTAATTAACTTACCTTTGATTAACCTTGCATCACCTCACACACAGCAGACCTCGCCCCTCCCACCTCTCTGTCGCCAAGGCCAGAGCGATTCCTTGGGTTATCACGGCACGGAATGGCTGGGGGTCGGTGTGAGGCCTTGGGTCAGAGTAAGGTACGGAGGGCGGAAGGATAATTATTAATGAAGTGTTGTGTCCCGTCCCCTTAGGTCCTTGATAATGTAAGCCCCGCCGCTGCATATACTTTGAAGTCGGCTGAAAATTAATGAAGGTTACGCAGAAAGGAGAGAGAGAGAGAGAGAGAGAGAGAGAGAGAGAGAGAGAGAGAGAGAGAGAGAGAGAGAGAGAGAGAGAGAGAGAGAGAGAGAGAGAGAGAGAGAGAGAGAGAGAGAGAGAGAGAGAGAGAGAGAACTGTGGCATGTGAGTGAAGTTGGGTGAAGAGGAGGAAAGGAAAGAGGAAGGAGGGAAAGAGAAGGGAGATGTGGAATGAATAAGATTGGGAGACGAGGAGAGACGAGAAGTAAGGAAGAAAGGAGAGAGGAAAGAAGGGGGAGTGAGTGAGGTTCGGAAATGAGGAAAGAAGGAGAGAAAGAGGGGAGGAAAAGATGAGAGACGTGGAAGGCGTGAGTTTGGGTGAAGAGGAAGGAAAAAGGAAAGGGAGAAGAGAGAAGTGGGAGTGAATAAGGTTGAGAAAAGAGGAGAAAAATGAAGGAAGGAAGGAAACGGGTGAAGAGAAGAAAGGGTGGGAATAAGAGAGATTGAGAAGGAGAAAGGAGGGAAGGAGAGAAGAAGGAAACAGGAGAAAAAATGGGAATGAGACTTGAAAAGAGGAAAGAAAGAAGAGGGAAGAAGGGAAGAGAAAGATAATGAAGGGATGTGCTTGGAAGAAGAGAAAGGAGAGAGATAAGGAGGGAAAAAAGGGGAGGAGAGAGAAGGGAGGGTTTTTGGTTGAGAGATGAGAAGGGAAGGGAGGGAGGGAAAAAATGTTGGAGAGAAAATGAGGGAGATAAAGATGTTGTGGGTTAGAGGATGAGAGATAAAAAAGATAGATAAGAAAAAGCTACATTTTATAACCTTTAACGAGATTAAGGCCTCTCTCTCTCTCTCTCTCATCCCCCACCCCCACACACACCTTATCAACCTTCCTTCCTTCCTTCCTTTCTTCCTTCTTCCTATTCTTTTTCTCTCCTTCCATTCATCCTATCCACCATTACCCAACCTTTCTTTTCTTTCCTCTTCTTTCTCTTCCTTTCCTCTTCACTCCTCTCCTCCACTAGACAGACAGGCAGACAGACAGACAAAGAGAAAGACATCGTTTTGTATAGAAGGGAGGCCATTGAGGGAGATCCAATATAAGCTTCCTATAATTGGTGGTTGCTGGGAAAGGTTGAATCTTACTGGCGCTTGATAAGACTACTTTTGTTAGGTATTTGTGAAGGTTGAATACAATATAATAACTTACCTATTTACCTACCTTGTTGCTTTGCTTCATATCTATCTATCTATCTATCTATCTATTTATCTATCTATCTTATACCTACCTACTTTTCTATCTCCCTTCCTTCTTCCTTCCATCCCTTCCACTCTACCTTTCATCTTCCTATCTCTCTCCTCTCCCCTCCTTTATCTAACCTTCCAAAGTCGCCCTTCACCTCACTAACCAAAAATAAAATCACTCTACTTGTGCCTTTTCATTCTGCCCCTTGCTCGTTTTCTCTCTCCTCCCCGACTCAAGTTCTGTATCGCTGCTCTCTGTGTTTCAAGTCTCTGGCGTGCCAAGCCCCCCCCTTCCTCCTCCCTCCACCCCTCCCCCAGATGTTCCAAGGTCAGCGATCGCTTACTTTCCACTGGCCTTGCAAATTCCGACTTGAGGCTTTGATGTCGTGAGCCGTGCGGGGAGCGGCTGGCGTGAGGCAACGAGCACTCACGTCTCCAAAGCCTCGCCAAAAATTTTAAGTTCGGGGTTTAAGACGAAGAATCAAGGCTGCCTATGTTTGCTTAGACCTTGCTTCGCTCCGTTCTGGTCCTCTCGTTTCTGCCGCTTCTCCACAACGGTTGGTACGGAAATAAAACGTGAGCAAATGTGATGACGTTGTAGATCGTTATTCCGAGTTGTAATTTCCGTTTGAGGACATTATTGCTGTGATCGATTTAGTTTGGTTTGGAAAGTAGTGTTATATTTTTTTTCTTCGACTGTTCCTTCCTTCATTCCTTCTAAATCTCTATAAATTGGATTGTATATTGTGATTGCCTTTACGGATTGTGTTTATAAATGTATTTGTCTCCATGTGACCGATAAGTTTAATGTAGGTAGGTAGGGGAGAGAAAGATAGATGGATAGATAGAGAGAGAGAGAGAGAGAGAGAGAGAGAGAGAGAGAGAGAGAGAGAGAGAGAGAGAGAGAGAGAGAGAGAGAGAGAGAGAGAGAGAGAGAGAGAGAGAGACAACAACAAAAAAAAACAGAGTGCGAGAGACGGGACAAAGCCGAGAGAAACAGACAGACAGACAGAAAGACCAGAACTCCCCCTTAAAGTGCTTCAGCGATAGAGGAAACACAAGGAGACGCCAAAAATGACATACCAGACCGGGCTCCTAACGAAATATTCCTCTTGCCTTTAATGTCTGAGTAGGCCACGTCCGCCGGCCGCCGCAGGGAGGAGCCGCGGATCGGTCTCCGTCTCTGCAGTGAGTTGTGAGAGGCGGCGGGCAATGCGTCAAGGGCCGTCAGTGTCACGCTATTGTTTAAACTCGCATAGCCCAGAACGGTGTGTCGGCCAGGTTGGTATTTGAAAGGTATTGAGGAGTCTAGTGCGTATGCTCAGACTTATTCTCCGCCTCACAAAAGAGAATAGTCGGGCTTTCAAGGTGTTAAACTCGCCTAACCCAAAACTATGGGTCGTTTTATAAGACACTTCGCCGCCCAAGAACACATATTTGACAAGGCTTTCGTTGGGGTTGTGGGCATTTCTAGGAGTAGTTTTATGACCCTGGTGGTAGTTTAACCCTTCTTTTGTACCCTGAGACTAAAAAAAAAACTCATTAGAACCTGATTGATCCCCTCTTTGACCTTTAGAAATACCTGATGTGAGAAGCGAAAGTGTCTTGTAATACCAGCCTAGATGTCCAGAGGGGAGAGGCTTATGTTTGAGAGGGCTTGAGGGTCCTTGAGCGGGTATTCCATCACGTTTTCTCTCTCCCAAAGGATTAGTCGGGTTCTCGAATGAGTTTTCACGTTCCTGGTGCAGATGGTCAAGAGTCGTCAGTGTTACGCTATTGTTAAACTCGCCTAACCCAAAACTGTGTGCCTGGCGGGTCAGGGCGTGGGTTTGAGGAGTGCGAGGCCTTGAGCGTGTATTTTCGGACGTTTCCATAATTCAAATCTGTCAAGGGTCGTCAGTGTCACGCTATTGCTAAACTCGCATAGCCCAAAACGGTGTGCCTGGCGGGTCAGGGCGTGGGTTTGAGAAGGAGTGCGATGCCTTGAGCGTGTATTCTCGGACGTTTCCATAATTCAAATCTGTCAAGGGTCGTCAGTGTTACGCTATTGTTTAACTCGCCTAGCCTAGAACTCCTATCTGGCGGGTCGAGGAGTGGGTTTGAGAGGGCGTGAGGGGCCTTTAATGGAGATTCTGAGGCGTTCTCTCTCTCGTCGTGTTCTCAAGAGGGTTTTTCATGGTGCAGAAGTCTTGTCCAACTATCAGTACGCTTTTTTTTTTCTTTTCTTTTTACAGGAAAGGAGACAGCTTAAGGGCACAAAAAAAATAATGAAAAAAAAAAAAAACCCGCTACTTGCTGCTCATAAAAAGATTACAGAGTGGCCAGAAGAGAGGTCAATTCTGGGAGGAGAGGTGTCCTGATACCCTCCTCTTGAAAGAGTTTAAGTTAAAAAAAACTACCCTTGGGTATACTTACACAACCTCAGGAAAAGCCTTATCAAATGTGGGTGTGTGAAAGCCCTGAAATGTTGGAGAATATGAACCTCTTATTCACCTTCCCTTTGTCGGTATTTTCTTTGTACTTGGAAAGGCTGGCAATATAGAGTAAGGTATCGTGGTAACTTACTCTCGCGTTGAGGTTAGAATGTTTGACTTATAAAACTTCAATACGAGTTAAGGGACGAAGTATGAGTGAAGTTTAGAAGCTTTTGTTTATTTTACCATTGTAGGTTATTGATTTAGCATCCACGATTAGTAAGTATTGCCAATATATCAATGCAACGAATCTGAACAAAAAGAGTTAAGGAAAGAAAAATGACTGAAGTTTTGCGATCCTTGTATATTTTATTTTGTGATTCCTGTTTGACGTCCATGATAAATAACACAATGCAAATATATTTATACAACGAGCCTCAGCATGAAAGAAAGAACATCACATTGAATTGATCTAAGCAACAGCCATTTGTAAACATCATGAGAAATATATCCTTTTTGAAACCTGACTTACGACAATTGATAACAACTTCAATAAAAGAAAAGGATGAAAGAGGTAACGAAACAAAGATAATTGTCAATATATTTATACAACGAGACTCGGCGTGAAGTAAGAGAAAAACATTAAACTGATCGTGACACCCACTTGTAAACATACGAAAAATCTATCCTTTTTGACACCTAACTTATGGTGGATGTTATTAAATGAATAAAAAAAGAGAAAAAGGATGATGATAATGATAAAGGTAAATAATAAAGAATAGAGATAAAGATATGATGGAACTTAAAGATGTGAGAATTTTACCCTTTCTCAAACCTAACTTACGATGGATGTAAAGTTAAAGAAATAAAAAAAGGGAAATAAGTGAGTAATAGAAGTAAAAATAATAAAGAAGAAAGTTAAAGATATAATGGAACTTTTCAAATCGTACTTACGGCGGCTGTTAAGTTCAAGAAATAATAAAGAGAATAAGAGAATAATAATAATAATAATAAAGATAGATAATAAAGAGTAAAGAAGAAAGAAATGATACATAGGAATACATAGGAATACATAGGAAGAACAGACACCAGAAGACCTATCGGTCTATGGCGAGGGTGTCTGTTTAAAGTCTCTTTAAAGATAATTGTCAAAACTCCCAACTCGGTATTGCCGGAATGAATATATTAATTACTTGTGCCCGTATAAAAGATTGCAGTGAGTTTTAATTCGATGGTCTCGTCTGAATGGAGTGCCGGCGAAGACAAACACCGAGGGAGAGGGGAAAAATCCACACATGTATTTGTTCAGAGATATAGAGACAGTCAAACACACACACACACACACACACACACACACACACACACACACACACACACACACACAACACACATACCCACACACACACAGTTCTCCCTCCCATCTTCCGTCCACCCTCCTCTTCCCCTTCTCTTACTCCACCTTCCCCCTCCACTCGCATCCACTCACACACACGCACACACACACATAACACTCGCTCAAGATTTATTATAGTCTTGGGAATTGAACACCATAAAAAAAGCACATTGCGAGGTAGCATATAGACACTTAACAATAAAATCAAAGAGAGAGAGAGAGAGAGAGAGAGAGAGAGAGAGAGAGAGAGAGAGAGAGAGAGAGAGAGAGAATGACGGTTATTTAGCTGATAATGAGTTCCCTTCAAAGGAGCCAAGCCTTACCTTGGCGAAATTCGAGGCATCCTCAGGTGTGTTAAAGGTGAGGTGCAGATACACACACACACACACACACACACACACACACACACACACACACACACACACACACACACACACACACACACACACACACACACACACACACACACACACACACACACACACACACACACACACACACACACGCACACGAACACAAACACACACAATCATACGTGTCATTTATTCATTCTTCATCCCATAATTAAAAAAAAAAAGAAATAGAAAGATAGAGGTGAAGAAAAAGTTGATTGAAAAGAAAAAAATAAACTGATGGAAAAATACGAAGATTTAAAGATAAACTAGATGAAAATATGAGCAACACACACACACACACACACACACACACACACACACACACACACACACACACACACACACACACACGCACTCACCATACTTCCATACTATTCCTACTTGTTTTCTTCTTTTCCATATCTTAAGAATTCCTGAAGTAACCATCATCAACAAACATACAAAGTTATTCAATACGACTGGGTGTATAGAAATAATATAATTGGTGTGTGTTCGTATGTATGTACAGTGCGTTGAAATATAGGGCATGAATATCTATGTAATGGACTGTATTTATTGCTGTGTGTGTGTGTGTGTGTGTGTGTGTGTGTGTGTGTGTGTGTGTGTGTGTGTGTGTGTGTGTGTGTGTGTGTGTGTGTGTGTGTGTGTTCCTCTCTCTCTCTCTCTCTCTCTCTCTCTCTCTCTCTCTCTCTCTCTCTCTCTCTCTCTCTCTCTCTCTCTCTCTCTCTCTCTCTCTCTCTCTCTCTCTCTCTCTCTCTCTCTCTCTCTCTCTCTCTCTCTCTCTCTCTCTCTCTCTCTCTCTCTCTCTCTCTCTCTCTCTCTCTTCTATCTCTTCGTAAAATGAATTGAAGACAAACCAAATGATCTCTCTCTCTCTCTCTCTCTCTCTCTCTCTCTCTCTCTCTCTCTCTCTCTCTCTCTCTCTCTCTCTCTCTCCAGCCAAAAAAAAAGGAAAAAAAAAGGAAAAGGTAAAGTCTCTCTCTCTCTCTCTCTCTCTCTCTCTCTCTCTCTCTCTCTCTCTCTCTCTCTCTCTCTCTCTCTCTCTCTCTCTCTCTCTCTCTCTCATCCATTTAAAGGTCACAAACTACACGAAAACAATGAAACAAGAGTAATGGCTTCCGAAGAAACACACACACACACACACACACACACACACACACACACACACACACACACACACACACACACGCACACACACACATGCAGACACGCACACAGGCACACAGACATGCACCTTTAACCTCATTGAACCACACACACACACACACACACACACACACACACACACTCACAGGCACACAGAGGCACACAGGCACACACACAAATTCATAACCGCTTTAGAACAAAAAGTGCTGAATGCGGCAGTTAACCCTCTCGCTCTTTCACTCCCAAACGGATTTTCACGCGGAACTAAAAATAAAGAGGAAAAGAGAAAATAAACCGGAAAAGAGAAGAAAATGAAAGCAAAATCCCAGTTCGTATTTAGAGGCGAGAAAAACCGCCTCAGAAAAATACCAGTTTGACGGGGCGCTCCTCTATTCCCGGGCGTTATAATCTTGTCTATTTTGTGTGTCATCTGGGCTGGAAAACACAGGACGGCGGCGAGAAATATTAACGCGATTGTTGTGCTTACGAGCCCGCTTTATGGACACGGGGATGACAGGGTGCTCGCCGCTGGAGGCATTATAACCTGGCTTAAAAAGATGAGAGTAGACTTTTACCTCGTTGACTTTTTTTATATTTTTTCGTATGACATTCTCGGTAATTTGGTATCACTCTCTGGTGTAAATTATAACCATGTAGGAGGACACGTGTTTGAAGGGAGAGAAAATATGGGCATAAGACTTTTATCTGGTGGATTTTATATATATTTCTCTCTTGCTTCCTTCGTGTGACTTTATATTTTTTCTTAAGACATTCTCGGTAATTTGGTATCGCTCTCTGGTGTAGATTAGAATCATGTAAGAGGGCATGTGTTTGAAGGGAGAGAAAATATGAGTATAAGACTTTTATCTGGTGGCTTTTATATATATTTCTTTCTTGTATCCTTCGTGTGACAACCGGGGTATAATTTCAAGGCCCCGTGCGGTAAACTAGAGCTATATAGATGAACACGTGTCTGGAGGTAGAAATAAACGATGGGCATCAGACTTTTACCTTGTGGCTTTTATATATATTTCTTTCTTGCATCCTTCGTGTAACAACCGGGGTATAATTTCAAGGCCCCGTGCGGTAAACTAGAGCTATATACTCGTAGAAGGACACGTGTTTGGAGGTAGAAATAAACGATGTGCATCAGACTTTTACCCGCTGACTATATATATGACTATACCATTCTTTTCCAGCACCTTTTTGATAGTTGTTTGTTTTAAATAAGATCAATAGAGGGAAAGGTTTCGTCTTTGGATGCTACCCCCAAACCTTTTCATAATTACTTGCTTTGGACGCCCTATTATGATTACTAGAAACGTTACGGTAGTTAGTGTTTGTGTGTTCTGGATAAGATCTAGAGAAGGACACGTATTAAGATGAAGAGATTAGAGAAACACATCATTTTTACCCCAAGATCTTCTCATTGTCCTTCTTTACACACTCCGAGGAAGTTAAGTTTGATGATTGTGTGCTACTATTAATATGTTCTGCAGAAGGACACATGTTAGGAAAGAGAGATAAAACACGTTACTAACATTACCCGCAAACCTTCTTATTACCATCTTTACACACACTTTTGATTACTGGACACGCTACAGGAGTTATGTCTAGTGGTTGTGAGTTCTGGGTAAGATCTAATAAAGCACACGTGTTTGTATAAAGAGATAAGAGAAACACGTTATTAGTACTCCCCGCAGAACCTTTCATCATCCTGGTTTTGACACATTCTTGCTCTCTCATGTGTCGTAAATGTCTAGGGGAGGTCACGCGTCGTAATGAAGATAAACAGCTGAGGGACACGCTGTTAATATTAGTAGCAAACCCTTTTATCGTTCTTCTTTACACACCTTACCTACCTTTATTACAAGCCACGCTACTAAGGTTAAGTTTGTGGGTGAGGTTTCATAAACGTCTAGCGGATTATGGAAAGGAGTTAAGTGAAGAAATATAGTTGAGGGACATGCTCTCATCATAATCAACAAACCCTCTTATCATCCATCTTTGTACACGTTATCTTCATTACTAGCCATGCTCCTGAGGATAAATGTGCCTTAAACGTCTAGCAGAGGACAGAAAGGAGTTACAGTGAAGAAATGCAGTTGAGGGACATGCTCTCATCATAATCAACAAACCCTCTTATCATCCATCTTTGTACACGTTATCTTCATTACTAGCCATGCTCCTGGGGTTAAATGTGCCTTAAACGTCTAGCGGAGGACATAAAGGAGTTACAGTGAAGAAATGTAGTTGAGGGACATGCTATCATTATGACCAACATACCCTCTTATCATCCATCTTGGCACACGTTATCTTCATTACTAGCCATGCTCCTGAGGTTAAATGTGCCTTAAACGTCTAGTGGAGGACAGGAAGGAGTTACTATAAGGCCACTGAATGGAGAGACACGCAGATTATATCACTGGCAAACCTTTCCATCACTCTCTGCACACCTTCCCTTGATCACTAACCACGCTACAGAGATTAAATGTGTTGGCAATGTGTCATAAACGCCTAGCGGGGGACAGACAGGAGGTACAAAAAAGGCTACTGAATAGACAGACGCTCTTCCTCCCACAACCAGTAAAGAGAGGCAACTGACGCCGAGGTGCAAGATTGGACGAACTCGGAAAGGGAATAAGTATGCGCCTAAGAACCAGTAAGAAGAAGGTAAGAAGAAGAAGCTGCCTCGTTTCCTAAGCCGGTTATCTTGAGTTGCAGTTGCATGAGAGAGAATCTGACTTTGAGTGTTGATTATTCGTCTTCTTTAATTTTGGATGTTTGAAGGCCCACGGATGATGTTGTTTAAGACGCGGATGATATCGAGAACGGGTTGGTTACTGGTTATGTGTGTGTGTGTGTGTGGGGGGGGGGTGGAGTCGTTGTGTGCGTGTGTGTGCGTGTTTTATTAACCCAATTATTGTTTTCCTCGTGATTTGTGGTAGTTAGCTAGATAAAAGAATGTGTTTGTGTGTGTGCGTTTGAATGTGTGTGTGTTGGTGGGAGAGGGGGGTGTATATATGTGTGTGTGCATGTGCGTATGTGTGTGTGTGTGTGTGTGTGTGTGTGTGTGTGTGTGTGTGTGTGTGTGTGTGTGTGTGTGTTCAAACTTCAGGAAAAGACCAATCGAAGCTTAATCTTGGTGCGAGCTTTTTATTGGGCGGAGTTCAATGTGTTTCAGAAGTGAATTAGCCATTGGGATTCTGGAGGCTAAAACATTACCGCCTTACGTCTCTCTCTCTCTCTCTCTCTCTCTCTCTCTCTCTCTCTCTCTCTCTCTCTCTCTCTCTCTCTCTCTCTCTCTCTCTCTCTCTCTCTCTCTCTCTCTCTCTCTCTCTCTCTCTCTCTCTCTCTCTCTCTCTCTCTCTCTCTCTCTCTCTCTTCGTCTTTTTGTCTGGGTGTGTGTCTGTGTGACCTAATCTACCTCTTTGTCTGTCTGTCTGTTTGTTTTTGTCTGTGTGTTGTATCTGCATTTCTTTGTGTCTAAATATGTTTCTTTATGTCTCTGTTTGCATTCCTGTCTTTTTATGTCTTTCCATCTGTCTGTGTGTCTATCTGTCCCCATAACCTTCTCTCCTGTCTCTTTCTGTGCCTGCATATATCTATCTGTCTGTTCATATGTCTTTGTTTCTGGCTATATTTGTTTGTAAGTGTCTCTGTAAGAGTCTCTATCTGCCTGTGTCTGTCTGTGTTTGTCTTTCTCTCTCTAACTTTCTTCTCTTTCTTCTTTCTTTCTTTTTCTCTCTCCGCTTTAATTATTACGCGCGCAAGTGGAAGTATAAGAGTGCAGACTCATTTGGAGGAGAGTATGCACACCACCTCCAAGACTTTAATAATTAACCCTGAGCGAATTACTTATGTGAAGGTAATTGGCTGTCTAGCGCGGGAGGGAAAATCGAGATTGGCGATGAGGAGGCGATAAGAGAGAGGGCGAGGGGCGAGGAGGAGGAGGAGGAGGAGGAGGAGGAGGAGGAGGAGAAAATAAAAGAAAGAACCTAAGTGCTATATTTAGGGCCTTTCCTTTACTTATGTGTGTGTGTGTGTGTGTGTGTGTGTGTGTGTGTGTGTGTGTGTGTGTGTGTTTAAGGAATGTGTTTAAGAAGGACATGGGAGTGGAATGTGATGGAATGTGGAAGGCTGAGGTTGTTGTTGTTGTTGTTGTTATTGTTGTTGTTTTCTTCTTTGTCGTTCTTCTTCTTTTCCTTCTTATTCCTCTAGTTCAATCTTTCCTTTTTTTCTCCTCGTCCTCCTTCTCCTCCTCCTCCTTTTCTTCCTCCTCCTTCAACTCCTCTTCCTGGAACTTCACCTCTTTCTTCCTTTTCCTCCTCCTCCTCCTCCTCCTCCTCCTCATTCTCCTCCATCATGATCTAACTCACTCCCACACCTTTAATATCACCTCTTTAACTGCTACACCACCACCGCCAATACCATCACCCCCACCACCATCACCACCACCACCACCACCACTAACAACAACAACAACATCTTCAACAACTCCTAACAGTCCATTTAAACTCCCTCCATCATGCAGACTTTCTTACCAATGCTTTAAAAGTTGAATAACACCACTTAGAGCCTGGCACACACACACACACACACACACACACACACACACACACACACACACACACACACACACACACACACGGAGAGAGAGAGAGAGAGAGAGAGAGAGAGAGAGAGAGAGAGAGAGAGAGAGAGAGAGAGAGAGAGAGAGAGAGAGAGAGAGAGAGAGAGAGAGAGAGAGAGAGAGAGAGAGAGAGAGAGAGCCAGCGAGAGACCGAGAGAGAGAGAGAGAGAGAGAGAGAGAGAGAGAGAGAGAGAGAGAGAGAGAGAGAGAGAGAGAGAGAGAGAGAGAGATAGTCAGTTCTGGGTCAGCCTCAGCAGTGTCAGCACATGCCCCGCTCCGCCTCCTCCACTTCCCTCGCGGCGCCAACTTCAACACGAAGGCTTTCAAACTTTTCTCCTAAGGGACCGTCTAGCCCTTACCAAAGCTGCCTACGTGAGCGCCTAAACACTTCCCATCCTGATACTTCCTCGCCTCGTAACGGTGCGCGAAGTGGGGAAAAAAGACTCTTAAACTAACCTAACTTGACCGTCTCGTGAGTGAGCGCCTATACCCTAGCCATTCTGATACTTCCTCGCCCGGTAACGGTGCGCGAAGTGGTGGAAAAACATCTCATAACGGAGCCTAACTTGACCGTCTTTTGAGTTGAGTGAGTGGGTGAGTTTTGTGAGTCTTGTCCGTGTGTGTGTATGTGTGTTTGTGTCCCCCCGTAATAAGCAAAGTCGTGGATTGAAGGAATTGAAGGACGAGAGGAGAGGAAAGGATAGAAGAAAAGGAGTAATTGAAGGCGATAAAAGGAAGTAAGGAAGGAAAAGGAGGAAAAGGATAGAAGAAAAGGAGTAATAGTAACTAGTAAAAGGAAACTAGTAAGGAAAGGAAGGAGAGGGAATAAAACAATAAAAAGAGGGAAAGAGGACGTGAAAAAGAAGGAAGGAAAGAAGGAAGAGGGAGAGAAAGGGATAGCAGAAAAGAAGTAAACGAACACTAGAAAAGAAGGAAGGAAGGAAGGAAGAGGAAGATAGAAGCATAGAAGAAAGGACAAGTAAAGGAAAGAAGGAAGGAAGGAAGACTAACAAAATAATAGTAAAAAAGGATAAATAGGAAAAAAAAAGATGAAGGAAAAGCGATGAATAAGGAATAAAAAAGTAAAGTTAGTGTTAGTCGTTGTAGTCACCGGCGAACGATATTTAAAACGTGTTGTGCGTTGCGGGAAGAGTGTGTTGTGATCTTATGCTGCTTTTGTGCTGCAGTGACACTCATTGTTCCTTCTCTTAAGTGCTTCGTCTCTCTGAAACACTTGACAGCTAAGGTAAGAAAAAAAGGGAGGGAGAGAGAGAGGAGGGGGAGGAAGGGGGAATGAATGTGTGTGTGTGTGTGTGTGTGTGTGTGTGTGTGTGTGTGTGTGTGTGTGTGTTGAATAGTGAGTGTATGAGTGATGGAAGTTCCTCTTTGTTGTGCTTATGCTATTGTGTGTGTGTGTGTGTAAGAGAGAGAGAGAGAGAGAGAGAGAGAGAGAGAGAGAGAGAGAGAACTATTCATCCATTTCTTTATGTTTACCTATCTATCTATCTATCTATCATTCTTTTACGCGTTACTTCTTTTTCTTTCTTTCTTCTTTCTTTTTTTCTTTCTTTTTATCCATCTGTCAATCTGTATACTTGTTTTTCATTCCTTTTAAGTTTGTATATTTCTTTTTTTTTTATATAACATTGTAATATACACATTTTTTTCATATTATTTCTTTTTCTTTCAACTTTATCTCTCTTTCTACATACCGGTTTTTTTCTTTTTCTGTATAACATTAAAATACACACCATACTTCATTTTTTGACATCAACATTTACTTACACATGAATTTTATATCTATATTGACGAATGAGTTATTTTTACGAGCCCTCCCTCTCCCTCTCTCCTGGTGGTGGCGGCGGCGGACGGTGTAAACATGCAAGGATTTATGCAGAATAGGAGGAGGATTACTGCGTTGTGTGGGGCGCTGGTTGTCTGGCTCGCTCCCTTACTCTCTGTTTTTTCGGTCTGATCCCGGGAGCTATACTGAACGCGTCGCCTCGCTTATGCCTTCAAGCTGCAACCATTACCATTGAAGACCATAGCTATAGAAACCCCTAACCTGCAACCATAACCTCTGTGGCCACTTAACTGAAGACCATGGCAATATCAACGCCTTACTTTGCTTGCTCTACCCACAAGTTGCAACCATTTCCGCTATAGATTTGGTTAGCTGAAGACCATGGATATGTCAGCGTTTTACCTCGCGTCCTATACCTACAAGCTGCTACCATTACCTCTGTGGCCTCTGTTAACTAAAGTAAATACCGTAACTATACCAACTCGCCACCTTGCTTTCACTACCCCACAAACTACATCTATTCCCGCTACTGTGATTTCTATTAGCTAAAGGTCATAGTTATATCCCCACTTGGCTTCCTCTATTCTCAAGCCGCTGTATCGACTCGGTTAGCTGATGGCCTGATACCGTTTTCTCAGAAGCTTCCGGCTCTCACAACAACTATGTCTGAGGGGCACAAAGGAGACTATTCGAGCTCTCAGGAGTGTTTTCTCATTCACGGTACAGTAGAAGCCTCCTTGTCAAACTGTCTTTAGGCTCATAAAACTCCCCGTGGGAATACTTACACGTCTACGAAAGCCTTGTGGATTTTTAAAGTTAGTATTCTCAGAAGCTTCCGGCTCTCACAACAAGTATTTCCAAAGGCCACAAAGGAGGTTATTCGAGTTCTCAAGGGTGTTTTTTTCCTTCTTATTTACGGTTCAGCAGAAGCCTCATTGTCAAACTGCCACTAGGTTCATTCAAGTGCCTACCGTGTAAATACTTTTAACACAACCTGTACGAAAGCCATCCAGGAGGTAGTAGTAGTAGTAGTAGTAGTAGTAGTAGTAGTAGTAGTAGTAGCAGTAATAGTAGTAGTAGTAGTAGTAGTAGTAGTAGTAGTAGTAGTAGCAGTAATAGTAGTAGTAATAGTAGTAGTAGTAATAGTAGTAGTGATGATAGTGGTGTTAGAACGAGAAGAAAACATGATAATAGAAGAAAAATGAAATATGAGCAAGAACAAGAAAAGGGTAAAAGGAAATGAATCGGGAATAGAAAGAACTAGCGGAGAGACTACGTATTGACTATTGACTATTGACTATTCTTACCGGACATAGTGAAAGATGTAACAGTACTAAATAAGCTCAAATCCAGTGATGGCAATGATGAAGATGAGGAGGATTAGCTATATGATGTCCTTAGGTACTTAGTTTCTGGTCCATTTTTCGCTCGTTCTAAGCTTGCAATATGTTAGATTCATACACATCATACATACGACCAAGACCCATATACCCAAACACTACTGGGCTCTCTCTCACACCCACATTTCCTCATCATATCGAATCCGTGAATGATAAATATAAGCTCGAGATAGACAGTAAGAAAGGGAAATTGATCCTCCACGTAAATTCTAACCCGGCCGTGGGCGGAAAAAACCCAATAACATTATATCGTTGTTACTCTTACCATGTCATAAATAGCAATCAACATAACGCGGGTGCTAACCAGTGAAGTGACGCAGCAACAGCCGGGTGTCATAAAAATTGATTCATGATGTGTGTGTGTGTTTGTGTGTGTCTGGCAAAAGATTATAGTGCTAGACCGGGCGTCGCTTGCATTGCGCTGAATTCATTCCTTCCCCTCCTCCTCCTCCTTCTCCTCGTCCTCGTCATTGTTATCGTCCTCGTCCTCCTCGTCCTTCTTCTTCGATTCTTCTTCCCCTAATTCCTCCACCTCTTTCTTCTTTCTATACACATACTTTTGAAATTATATACACGACACTTGTCCCCTTAGTTTCTTCCTGGTTCCTTTCTGTTTATGATTGTTTTTCTGTTTTTCTTTTTATTCTTTGTTTATTTATTGTTGTCATCAGCCTTATCTTTTCGTCTTTTGTTCTTTTGTTTGTTCTTCTTCTTGTTGTTCCTACTTTATTTTTTTTTTATCCTGGTTTTGATCTTCGTTTTTTCTTCTTGCCCTTTTCGTTTTCTTCATTATCCTCAGTATCTTTTTTCTTTTTCTTCTACCACTACTACTACTACTACTACTACTACTACTGCTACTATTACTACTACTACTACTTTTTCTTCTTAAACATTTCTACTACCCTAACCTTCTGAAACTCGCATATATAGAGACACATCCCATTCTTTGCTTAACCTACTGATCATGCTGACAGGCGGGAAAGTAATATATGTTTGTGGGCTTATCTGAATATTTATTGTCAACGAGCGTGTGTGATTAACAAGCTATGATATATAACAGTCATTTAACTTGATGAAAAATTGGCCTTACGTCTGCCTGTACCATGCCTGTCTGTCTGTTTGTATGTCCGTTTTTTTGGTCTGTCTCTTTTTTTTTATAACTTTTTTTTACAACAAAGGAGACAGCTCAAGGGCACAAAAAAAGGAAACAATAATAAAAAAAGAATCAAAAGAGATGGCTGTAATTTCTCTTCACTCTTTGTACGTCATCATCTTTAGTATCAAAACGCCTTTGTTAATTATATGTTGTCTATCTCATTTTGACTTGTAACAGTATCTTCATCAGTCTGTTTGCCCGTGTTTGTTTCTGTCTTTCAACTTGTCTGTATAGGGGTAATTTCTCTTCACTCTCTGTACGTCATCATCTTTAGTGTCAAAACGCCTTTGTTAATTATATGTTGTCTATCTCATTTTGACTTGTAACAGTATCTTCATCAGTCTGTTTGCCCGTGTTTGTTTCTGTCTTTCAACTTGTCTGTATAGGGGCAATTTCTCTTCACTCTCTGTACGTCATCATCTTTAGTATCAAAACGCCTTTGTTAATTATATGTTGTCTATCTCATTTTGACTTGTAACACTATCTTCATCATTCTGTTTGCCCGTGTTTGTTGCTGTCATTTAACTTGCTAAAAACATGTTCTGGAGTTTTGCGTCTTTCTGTCTCTGCCTGTATTTCTTATTCTTTCACTCCTTGTAACTCATCTTCGTTAGTTTCAAGACATCTTTCCTATTACATTGTCTCTTCTCTTGACTTGTAATATCTTCATCTCTGTCTGTCTGTTTTTCATCCAGTTTGTTTGTCTGTTCTTCTCTCTGTTTCTTTAATTCCATCTCCTTCTCGTTAGTTTCAATACACTTCTCTTATATAATCGTCTATCTTTTGACTGGCAATAATCTCTTCATTGGCGCCGCGTTCTTACCAGCATCTTTTTTTTCTTTTATTTTCCCTCGGCGCTTGCTCTGATCTGCCTTCTTGACCCTAAGAGAGTAAGAGAGCCTTAAGAGTGGTCGTAAGAGAAAGACAAAAAAATCACGTCTTTGCTCTGGTCGTGTCGGTGTCCATAAGACGCCACGCTAACATGTGTTCGCCCTCCACAACAGACCTCCAGAGAAAGGCGTCCCCGCTCTCCCCCTTCTTTACCGCGACAGCTGCGGCGGCTCGTGATGAGGAAAAGACGCCATTTGTCACGGGAAGCACGCCCAAAATAAGAATCTTTGGCCCCCACCACGGAAAAAGTCGAGCAGCTCCGAGGGATTTATAGGCATGACGAAGAGGTCTCAGAAGGCGCGTGTAGGAATGGCCCTCGTTTCCCGTGTCTCTTTTTATTCAAGCTCTCCTTCCCCTGCCGAGGTTTTCTGTGCCCTCAGTGGCCGCGGGGACAGTCATTTGCTGTCCATGCATTTACAGCGCCTGCAGGGAACACAAAATACGGGGGTCTGGTTTTTTTTTACCTCTTCCCTCAAGGCCGCGGACAGCAGGGACAGCAGGGAACCCGAAACGCGGCATATTCATTGTTTTCTCCTCCCTCAAAGCCTGGAGTGACCGGAGTGGCCCATGCATTTACGTGGCCGGAGGGGAACCCAACGCGCGGCACACTGTTATTCTCCTTCCTCAAAGCCGCGTGGAGAGGGCCAAGGCCGCCGGGTGGGGATGGCGTATCTCCCTTCTCTGTACGGTTATGTGGCGCCCATTCATGAACAAGGCAGGTTAGGTTAGGTTAGGTTAGGTTGTTAGGTCAGGTTTAGTTGGAGTCATTTATTGGAATTTTGAGTGGGAGTAACAATGAGAGTATTTTCCAGAACACCCCGTGGTTAGTTTTGAAGCAACATCCGAGCGTCTTGATTCAGGGACCACACACCCGTAGAGAGATTGGAAATATGCCGCCGGGGGCCACGAGTCTGCCCTCTCCTTATTCCCCCGACCCGGCTCACACAGAATGATGTAAACTTTCGGCCAGTTCAATAATAATGATGATTTTAATTATATGCTTATTAATATGCATTTGCGCCGAACAGTTTGGTGAATATTGCATGTTTGCAAACGCACACTCGCTGTAATTGTCACGTATTATTGGCGCGCCTCACAAAGAATATTAATGACACGTTTTTTCTTTTTGGAAGCTGTGGATCGTGTTTAAATAAGCAATTGATTGATTACTTTTATGCAGAATAAACAATATTGGCGTTATGGTTCAGTATGTTTTGACATGCCAAGTTGTGCTAATTTAATACACTATTTATTATTCAGTCCCCTCGATAAAGCCGGCGGTTGACGGACACAACGCTGTCGCTCCGCTCATGCACGTCAGCCCTTGTCCGGCGTGACGTTGCGATTATGGCCGAAGTTCCCCAATAAACATCGCGCCGAGCTCTGCACCGCTTTTACGAGCGAAGTGATTTCCCGTAACATTTCAGTTATAATTTGTAAGTAAGATTTTTCAGGAATGGAAACGAGGCAGTGTAACTGTTCAAAGGAAAAGATTGCACAAGAGACAAGTGAAATGTTATAATGATAATGTCGACTTAAAATGTGCGACATGACAAGTTATATTTATCTCACATGTCGGCGTGATGGACAGTTGTGATATTTGTCAGCGAAGTGGAATTTTCTTGCGCGGGGGAAGGAGTGAGACAACGAATGGCTGACGGCGGTGCTGCCAGAACGCCCCGAGTGACATTTATTTTATACCTTGTGAATGTTGCCAAGAAAGCTTAGCGTCGCCTGAGGCACTTTTATTCCTCGCATTCCCGAGTTACTTCCTGGTGACAGAACATACCGTGTGCAGCTGTTTCTGGTGTTTTGTGATGCCTTTCTCTTTAACATGAACTTTGTAAGCCAATGAACTCGAGGTTATTCGAAGCTCAGACTGTATTCACATATTGACGCAAAAGCAAGTGAACCCTGTAAGTGGTTTCTGTCCTTTGATGTCTCATGAATGCCTTCTCTTTAGTGTCTGAAGCTGAAACTATTCAACTTGTGATTAATTGAGGTGTTTAAGAAGGTATTCACATATTGACGTAACAACAAATGAACAGTGTAAATGCCTAGTGCTTGTTATTTGATGTCGTGCATGTCATTTCTTTCTCTTTAATATGAGCCTCTGAAACTAATGAATTTGTGATTAGTCGAATTATAAAAGACAGTATTCACGCATTGACTGATATAAGAACAATTGAATGATGTTAGGTGTTAAATGTCATTCCTGCTTACCGAAAACTGTATTCACTATTGACGTAAGAACAAGAAAATGCTGTGATGTGTTAAATGTCATTCCTACTTACCATCATCATCTGCAGCACTTTTCAAAATTTTCGCAATACATTCAAATATGCATTACTGGAGATTAAAAGCCACTTGGAATATATATGAATGTAATGCTGAACTATTTGATACCGAAAAACGCTCCCAGAAAATTCTCCCATTATTTAATATTTGCTACAGTCAAGGACTCAAGGATTTAATAAAGTGGAAAGGACCCACGTAAGGATAAAGGGAACTAGATGCACTTTATGACTGTGCTGGATCACACACACACACACACACACACACACACACACACACACACACACACACACACACACACACACACACACACACACAACCTCTTCCCCCCCTCCCTCCCCCACCCCAATTCTCATCACACACGTCTTTCCAAACATCACGAAACAAACCCAAACCAAGAAAGGAAGGCCCCGATTTTTACTGCTCCCCTGAAAAGTTGCCAACCCGCGCTCAACCTTTTCCGCCACATGTGACCACCAGCAGCCCATAACTGTCCTATTTTTTACCCCTCCTGAAAGCTTATCCTGCGGTACTTTTGTCCCCTCTTCCGTTTTCTTTCGCTCAGTACTCTCGTTTTTTTCTGCCCCTTCCTTCCTTTTCTCCTCCTCCTCTTCCTAATCTTTCGTTTTCTTTCTTTTAGTAGTCTTTTTCGGTTCCATTTTTTTCTATTCTCCTCCTCCTCTTCCGTTTTCTTTCTCTCAGTACCCCCTCGGCTACTTTCTTCCCATTCTCTTCCTCTTCCGTTTTCTTTCTCTCAGTACTATTTCGGCTCCTTTCTTCCCATTCTCCTCCTCTTCCGTTTTCTTTCTCCGTTTTCTTTTTTTGGCTGCTTTCTTCCCTTTCTCCTCCTCCTCCTCCTCCTCCTCCTCCGTTTTCTTTCTCTCAGTACTCTCATTCTTTCATCACCTTCCCTTTCTTCTCTTCCGTTTTCTTTCCTTTAGTACTGTCATTCTTTCGGCCCCTTCCTTCCCTTTCTCCTCCTCCTCTTCCTCCCTAGAGTATGTTGTCCTTCACGCACCATTGTCTCCCGTTTTCTGCCCAGTGGTGTTAACTGCGTTTTCTTCAACCTTTAAAGGGGGAACTTGGGTACAAAGGGTCTCTCTGGTCCTAAACGTTTACTAGTGCTGTCTGGAGTAGCTGGGTGGTAGTGGTGGTGGTGGTGATGGTGGTGGTGGGACGCTTAGCCCAGTAGCAGCGTCCCGTCGACAACACAATTAGCTACGTCGAGGCATTACTAACGTACGTGGATTGGGCTAAAATATGTAAACCGAATCTGTATATATAGACGTTTCTTGGTCTTCTTATTCCTTCCCTTCTCTTCTCTGTATGTGCATGTGTGTGTTTCCTGGGTCTCTCTCTCTCTCTCTCTCTCTCTCTCTCTCTCTCTCTCTCTCTCTCTCTCTCTCTCTCTCTCTCTCTCTCTCTCTCTCTCTCTCTCTCTCTCTCTCTCTCTCTCTCTCTCTCTCTCATATGATATCTTTTGATTTGCTTGCTTATCTGTCTTGATCTGTCTGTGTTTTATGTGCCCCTGTCGGTATCTCTTTCTGTATCTGTCTGTCTGTCTGTCTTTCTGTCTACCTTTCTGTCCATACTTGACTACCGTAATGTGTGTATTTATTTTACTTTATTCCACTTAACTTTCTCTCTATATTATACTCTATTCTACTTTATTTTTACTCTGTCTCTCCGTCTGTCTGTCTGTCTCTTTGTCTGTTTGTCTGTGTATACCTGTCTACCCCTATGTGTGTGTGTGTGTGTGTGTATGTATTTATTTTATCTCATTCTCCTCCATTATATCCTTTTTACCCTCCCTCCACATCTCACGCCGTAAGTGCCGTCGGGAAGTTGTTGGGCGACTCTAAAGTTTGGACCCAATCGACTCGGCTACTAAACGTCCCGGAATTCTCGTATACTCCATCGACTCGAGAGGGAAACCTTTCGAAAAATATCAAGGTCGATATTGTCGGACGCCTCCATCCCCACTCGCATCAACTACTATTTCCAAAGGCCCCGAAAAAGGAGATCAGTCGGGGTTGTAGAGAGTGTTATTTTAGGTCCATAGCGCAGAAGAAGGGTCAGACTACCACGGGGGTCATAATGCTACGCCTGGAAATGCTCAAAACTCCTACGAAATCCTAGTCAGTTTTATGTGTGCTTGGACGACGAGATGATTAAGAATATGACCCCATTTGCCTAAGCTCAGCCGGGCGAGATGAGATACACTGTAACTATTCCTTGATATTAATTGACTGACCACTCGGGAACATAAACGAAGCAAGGAAGAAAGTAAAAAAAAAAACGTGAGCAGGCAGAGTAGGTGAGCAGGAAGCAGACTGAAAGCTGAGAAGTATAGACAAAGCATGAAGGAGAATAAAGGAAAGAAGTGGATAGGTAAAGTAAGGGAGTAGATAGTGAACTGAAAGCTGGGAAGTATAGACAAAGCAGGAAGGAGAATAAAGGAAAGAAGTGGATAGGTAAAGTAAGGGAGTAGATAGTGAACTGAAAGCTGGGAAGTACAGACAAAGCATGAAGGAGAATAAAGGAAAGAAGTGGATAGGTAAAGTAAGGGAGTAGATAGTGAACTGAAAGCTGGGAAGTATAAACGAAGCAAGGGGGAGAGTAAAGTAAGGAAGTGAGTAGGTAGAGTAAGCGAGTAGGGAGACCACTGAAAGCTTGGGAAGTAGAAACGAGGAAGGAAGGGAGTCAAGAATATCATATGAAGAGGATAACTATACTGAGATACTTGTATATAGTAGTATTAGCAGTAGTAGTAGTAGTAGCAGTAGTAGTAGTAGTAGTAGTAGTAGTAGTAGTAGTAGTATTGTGATAGAGTAATTGAGTAGGTACTAGACTGAACGCAGGAAAGGATAGAAGAGAAGGAGAGTAAAGTAAATAAGTTAGTAAATAGAGTAAGTAAAGTAGGAAAGTATAGACGAAATAACCAGAGTAAAGTAAAGTTTTTAGTAGGTAGAGTAAGTAAAGTAGGAATGTATAGACGAAATAACCAAAGTAAAGTAAAGACGAGCGAAAGTTAGCGAGGTAGTGAGAGCAACTTCCTCACCGGCCAGGGCTTAAGGGGGTGGTCAGGAGATCTCTTGGGAAGCTCTGGGCGTCGTTCTGAGAGGCGGGTAACGACTAACCCTTAACGTGACGTCCGATGAGAAAGGAAAAGAAGGAAACACTCGCTTGGTGGGCTGAGTTTACTTACTGAAAGAGGTTTTGTGAGAGACGATTAACTAGATAAAAGCAGATCAGGAATGTTTCAGGTGTCATTTTTATAAAGGAGACAGCTCAAAGGCAATAGAGAAATGAAAAAAAACAAGAAAAAATAATAAACAAAAGAGCCTATGGACACATAACGTTTACATCGAAAAGAATTTATCGTAGTAACTTATCATTTGCCTCGCTATTGTTGTTTTGACTCAGTGCAATGTGTGGCCAACTTCCGAATACTGTTTGATTAAATTTCTTGATTTAATAAAACTATATATTTTTTTTCGATTAATTTATATTGGTCCTGATGTAAGGTTACGAGTAATGAAAAAAGTTGGTCATTAATGATTCAGGTTTCCGTAGATTCATTATTTTACGTTTTTTTTTTATATAGTTCAGAATTTTTTTGGGGGTATTATTCCCTTTAAATTTACTTACAGTGACGACAGTTTTAATATATTTTTCTTTTACGTTTACCGAACACGACTTGGCAATTTTCATGCACACATTCTTCCAGTGCATTTATTTATCTTACACGTAAACAACTATTTTCTTTTATCTGGTAAGTGTAAAAAAAAAAAAAAAAAAAAAAAAAAAAACCAGCGCTCCACGTGAACGCCGAATTTTCGCTTCCCTTCCTCTAAAACGTTTCGGTATTTATTTTACAGAGATTCCTGCTCATTGATATACAAGGCTGCTGCCCACATCCGAAGTTTTAGCAGTATCTCTCATGATGCACGTTGTTTAGCTGTCTTTGAAGTCCACTGCTGCTTTGTATAGATCTGCCCTAACGTTGGTAGTAAGTGGCTATAGAAATGATTACGAAAGCGATGAGTGCCGATAACATACATAATAGATAAACCTGTTGTATACACACTTACTTTTCGAATGACATATATGTTGTTTGACTGTCCTAGAAGTCCATTATCGCATTATTTACATCTGCCATAACGTCTTTATTAAGTGGTTATACATATGGTTAAGAAGGCGATGAGTGACGATAACATACATATCAGATAAAACGGTTGTATACACAGTTGCTTTTCGAATGGCGTATAAGTATTGACGATTCATCCATACTTCAGCATTATGCATCAAAGGGAATATCATATCAAGAGGATAACTATACCGAGAGAGATCATTATATCCGTGTTCTTTAAATTTCCTGTCATTTTATGTTCCATTCGGTTAGTTAATCAATCTTTTATCAACCTATCTCCGTCTATTGATTAATCTGTCTATGTACATATCTATCAATCCACCGATCTATCTCCCTAACTATTTATATATCTATCTTTCTATCTATCTGTCTGTCTGTTTGTCTGTCTGTCTATCTGTCTGTCTATCTATCTGTCTGTCTGTTTGTTTGTTTGTTTGTCTGTCTGTCTGTCTGTCTGTCTGTCTATCTGTCTATCTATCTATCTATCTATCTATCTATCTATCTATCTGTATCAGGCTTCCTTTCATAAAGTGACTTATAGCTTCACTTTCCACCGAACAAAATATCTTCACCTTAACAAATTTCATACAAGGACTTTTAATAACTACCTATCCATCTCTCACACTTCTACTCATAAAGTGACTATATAGCTGCTACTACAATTTCCCACTCACTACGAAATATCTTCAACCTCCATAAACATTTCCTAAAAGGTTATAAGAACGTACCAGTCATCCCATCACGTGAACTTGTTATTCAGACACGCCGGCCCGTGAAAGCCAACCGAGCGTCTCTCATAATGAAGGCGCCGCGTCCTACATGGCTAATGCCGATGAACACCTACATGTTAATTTTCCGCCCTAGGTCGAGGAGGAGGAGAAGGAGGGAGATAATGAGATGGAGGCGGAGGAGAAGGAGGAAGAAGAGGAGGGAGTGACGAAAAGGTGTTTGCTACATAGTTGGATCTCTTCCTCAAAGCCAGAAAGAATACTTATTTTCAGCCATAAATTCAGGAGCAGGAGGAGGTGTGTGCTAGCTGAACCTCTCTCTTTAAGTCCTAAGAATCCCGGACACTACTAATTTCCCGCCTGAAATCGAAGGAGGGGAGGAAGTTGTTTACTACATAGTTGGACCGCTCCTTCATATCCCAAAGAAACCACAATGAATACTAATTTTCCGCCTTAAATCCAGAAGTAGGAGGAGGTGTTTGCTACGTCGCTGGACTGCTCTCACACATCTCTAAGAAGCCAGGAACTCTACTAATTTTCAACCAGTAATCAAGAAGGAGTAAGGTGTTTGCCACGTAGGTAAACTGCTCTCTCTAAGGCCCAAGAACCCTGAAAGAATACTAATTTTTTGCCTTAAATAGAGAAGGAAAAGGAGAAAGGTGTTTGCTACATAGCTGAACCTCTCCCACAAGGCCCTAAGAAGCCGATGGAGGAGGAGGAGGAAGAAGAAGAGAAGGAAGGGAAGGAAGAGGAGGAGGAGGAAGGTGTTTGCTAGGTGGTTGGCCCTCTACTCGACTCCCAATATTAACTTAACCGCTTCCCTGTCATATGAAACCTCGCAGCTTTGATAACGCAGCGCACAACATTATTATGAAGTTACCTAGGCGTGTGTAGGTATGCTTGCGTGTGAGTATGTGTTCGTGGGAGGAGAGAGGAAGGGTGCTAGTGTGTGTGTGTGTGTGTGTGTGTGTGTGTGTGTGTGTGTGTGTGTGTGTGTGTGTAGTGGCTTGCTGAGAGGTCGTTCTGTTTTATTTTCTTGTCATTGTCCTCATTTGAAAGGGTCAGTTAGTCTTGAGGGAACCATTTAGTGACTACTTACCGAGAGAGAGAGAGGGGGGGAGAGAGACAGAGGAGGAGGAGAGAGAGAGAGAGAGAGAGAGAGAGAGAGAGAGAGACCCTCCACTAATATTCACTCTTCGTCTATGCTGCAGATTATGATGATGATGCTAATGCTGTATGGTTCGGTAATTGTGGTGGTGGTGGTGGTAGTGGTGGTGACGCTTGTTGTTTTGCCCCTCGTACGGTTATGTTAGTGGTGGTGGTGGTGGTGGTAAAGGCAAGTAAGGGAGAGGAGGTGGGTGGTGGTGGTGGACTGAGGTGGTGGTACTGGTAATGGTTGTGGTGGTAATGCTCTTAATTCTGTCCTTCGCTTGGTGGTGTTAGTGGTGGTGGTGGTGTTGAGTAAGAATTAGGAGGTGGGTGGTGGTGGTGGTGGACGGAGGTGGTGGTATTGGTAATGGTTGTGGTGGTAATGCTCTTAATTCTCTCCTTCGCTTGGTGGTGTTAGTGGTGGTGGTGGTGTTGAGTAGGAATTTCCTTCGCTTGGTGGTGTTAGTGGTGGTGGTGGTGTTGAGTAGGAATTAGGAGGTGGATGGGAGTGTCGTTGGTAGTTCTGATGTTTTCTTTCTTACCTTGTTTAGTTGTGGTATTAGTGGTAGTGGTGGTGGGCAACAAAGAGGAGGCGAGTGGTGGTGATGGTGGTGATGGTGGTGGTGGTGATGGTGAGCAATAAAGAGGAGGCGAGTGGTGGTGGTGGTGGTGGTGGTGGTGGTCGTCGGTGGTGGTGGTGATGGCCGGGACTCTGATGCAGCTCACGCCTAATTGCCGCCGCACAAAGAAAACTACTGGGCCTAATTTGCCTCAACGCACTAATTTTCGCCCCCGGCCCTCTCTCCTCCTCCCTCCTCCTTCCTTTTACAGATAGCGTTCCGTCCCCAGAAACGTCGTGATTAAAACTGATGTGAACGGAATCCGCGTGGCTTTCCTCTCCATTACTGGCGGGGAAAACACGAAAGCCCACATAGATACACATACACACACATAGACGCACAGATACACCAACACACACGCTCTCATACTTGCACTCGTACACACACATTTTGTTATGGACACACACATACATAAAAGAAAATCTGCATAAATAAGTACACACAAAGATACACACACACACACACACACACACACACACACACACACACACACACACACACACACACACACACACACACACACACACACACACACACACACACACACACACACACACACACACACACATAAACACACATTATGTTATGGACGCACACATAAATAAGCAGATACATAAGCGCCAAATGCACACACACACACACACACACACACACACACACACACACACACACACACACACACACACACACACACACACACACACACACACACACACACACACACACACACACACACGCAGCACACGTCCATTCAGTGGTTATCGTAACGTTTTATATTTTGGGGTTTAATGGAAAATACGTCGCTTTCTTTTCTCTCTGTAATATTCATACCAATTCCATATTTATGACTTTCGCTCTTTCTTTTTACCTTTCATATTTCAGGGTTTTGAAATGGAAATGGAAACAGTTTCTATTTTTTTACGCTAGCACCAATTCTTATTTTTTTTATGAACGTAGTAATTATTGTCGTAATAACACGGTAGATTGCATGCGAAGTTTAAACTCTATAATTTTTCTTTCCGTTCAGTTTTTATTATATCAGTAAAAACGTAAGGGAGGGAGGTAAAGAAAGGTTACCATTAGAACCACACGATCCCAACTCTCTTTAGAATACTGTAATAGGAACGGAGTAGTGTAACAAATTGCGTTCTAGTTCTTTGTGGCTTTCGTTCTGTGCGGTATGAGCCTTGTAGTATGAACTCACAATTTATGTACATACATACTATACTTCTTTACTATATTCTAGCTCCGCCTCCTCCTCCTCCTCCACTTCTGTTTCTTATCTCTTCTTTTTCATTTTTTTTTCTCTGTCCTACTCTTCCTTACCCTCTTCTTTCCTTCTTTCTCTCTTTCTCTTTCTCTATCCGTCTGTTTATCTGTCTCTATCTCTATCTGTCTGTCTGTCTGCCTGTCTGTCTGCCTGTCTGTCTGTCTGTCTGTCTGTCTCTCTCTCTCTCTCTCTCTCTCTCTCTCTCTCTCTCTCTCTCTCTCTCTCTCTCTCTCTCTCTCTCTCTCTCTCTCTCTCTCTCTCTCTCTCTCTCTCAGTATATTTAACTTTTCGTACTGTTAAATCTTGTACATTAATTTTCTTTTAGATTTGCATTAATTCCCGAAGATTTTAAAGCCACTTGGCAGGCCTGTTCCTCCTCCGTCATATGTTCATACGTTTTACACTGTGGTAAGCGTATTGGGATGCAGGTGGGGCTATAAATTCATGTGATTTACCCTGCTGTCGTTTGTTAGCCCTTGAGCAGCGCTTAAGCCAGCAGCAGGTGCCTTGGTAATGAAACGCGGAAAGCCAGATCCGTAGACTTTACACATGCTTTCCCACATTTCTCCTCCGATGAATCTGTGTTTGTTGTCCGTACTCCTTTGTGGGTTTCTCTATTAATAGCAATAGAGGAAATAAGTTGGATGAGGAGGAGGAGGAGGAGGTGGAGGTCGAAGAGGAGGATGAGGAACCGTGGAAACATGGAAATATTGACAACCGAAAGCCATTTCCTCATTACGAGATTTTTGGCTCATTACTAGAAGAAAGAGAGGAGAACGAGGCAGATGAAGTAAAGGAGGAGGAAGAGGAAGAGGAGGAGGCAACATAAAATTAAAGGAAAGATAAAAAGGGTTAACAGTGGGATTCAAATGCAAATATATACAGAGAGAGAGAGAGAGAGAGAGAGAGAGAGAGAGAGAGACTGACTGCGACTGCAACGTATGTTCGTTTTTTGTTTCTAACTTTCACACACACACACACACACACACACACACACACACACACACACACACACACACACACACACACACACACACACACACACACACACACACACACACACACACACACACACACACACACACACACACACACACAACAATTGCTCAACTTAAGAGGAGGAGGAGGAGGAGGATGAGGAAAGAGGCATTAAGAACTGTAGATGTCCTCCCAATTAAATTTTTCTCGATGGCGTAATTGGCTCAGTAATCATGGTAAGAAGTTTTTTACTGGACTTTGTGTGTGTGTGTGTGTGTGTGTGTGTGTGTGTGTGTGTGTGTGTGTGTGTGTGTTTACGTACGTCCGATCATATGTGCTTGTATTTGTTTATGTGTGTGTGTGTGTGTTTTTTGTTTTTGTGTGTGTGTAGTAGCGTGCGTATGTGTGCGTGTGTATATAAGATTCCATAAATAATGTACATCTATCAATTGAAGATCACTTTTGGTCTCTGGGCCGCGGTGTGCTTTGTGACATATTCATTCTGTTACATTCCGCCGATGGATTCCCAATATCCTCATGAATATTCTCTCTCGGTACAAGAAAATCTGATTACTTTCCGTAGTTGTGATAAATATTTAAGACTTGGGATATTTGAAGTCTTGATTCGGAGCGTATATACAGGAAATATTTGAACATGTCTGGCTACCATTTCTTATGTGTATTCTTACTCAATTTCCTCTGATGTTGGTGTTCCAGTGAATGGCAATGCTTTAATATTTGGAAGCATTTGTAGGGATTCAAGGCTGTTGCTCCTGAATAATTTATAGGTAAGCGACAAGCAGTTCCGGGATAAGAAGACATAAAAAAGACCAATCGGTGTGTATTTTGGCTCGATATATGATGATTGCTTCGAGACTGAGTAAAGCGAGTAAGTTTTCAGTGATTTGATAACGATTTGTTGCCGTCAAGCCGTGCATCGATCAGTGTCTCCTCATCGCTTAAAGAGAATTCTGAAGACCTTGCGGCTCGGGGTCAGTGGCCTTGGAGATCACGCTTTATATGTAGGAAAAGAAAGAAGGCTTGCATATGTAATATAATGAATGTAATCGTAAATGTAAGGATGACAATAAAGCTTCTATGAATCCTCTTAAATGTAATGAAGTTTATAATATCCTTTTTGTTAATAATCAGGAAATGTGTCTGCCCACGATTGACAAAAATCATACGAATTTTCTCATTTGCATGGCAGATTTATTTCACAAGACTACAAAAGGATAAAAGAAGGATAAAAGGAGTCTATAAAAGGCCATACTGCAAAGCTAGCAAACGAACAGCACATAACCGGTTACGAATGAAAATTTATGAAGTTGGGGAAGATTATCTGAAAGCAGTAACGACTCTAACTTAGGGAACGCCTTAAAATAGTAGAGAGAGAGTAAGATCACGAAGATAAGTCAGCCTTTACTGCTACGGAGGAGAATATCGATGCACTTACCCACCCAAAACTGACCTCTCTTTTGGCTAATCATCTATTCTCTCTTCAATAAGTGCAGTGATTAGCGAGTTTCTTTTTCTCATTATATTTCTGCCCTTGAGCTGCTTCCTTTACTGTACAAATAAAGAGAAATACAAACTTAACGGTGTGTTGTAGAAAACGACCCGATCACTCATCTATATTTTCTTTAACAGTGGCAGTGATTAGCGAGTGTCTTTTTTCTCATTTATTATTGCCTTTGAGCCGCTTCCTTTACTGTACAAATAAAGTCAAATACAAATTGAACGGTGTGTTGAAGGGAACGAGCCGATGATTCAATTTATTGCCGATCTATTTTACCGGCACAGAAAAAGTTACATCCAAATGAGTTTAATCCTGGAACTGTATGTAAAATAAGTCATTATATCGCGTGTATTTGTAAATGGTAATTGATTACGGACGTGCATTTATGGCCACTTTGCCTCTAAATATGGAGGTAATTTGGTTATTATCCCCATACGTATTGTAAAACTCCTGTCGTGAATGTTTTTTTTTTTTAGTTTATGTATTTTATTTACTAAATGGTAGAACTTATACACGACTTGCTTGGTGAATAAGCTGTCTATATATCTGTTTGTGTGTGTGTATGTTTGTTTGTGTTTGTGATACACCATGGCCTGATCATGTGCTACACTCGTGGCAATCCCTAATATCTCTCTCTCTCTCTCTCTCTCTCTCTCTCTCTCTCTCTCTCTCTCTCTCTCTCTCTGTTTGTGTGTGTTTGTCTGTGTGCAATTCACCATGGTCTGATCACATTCTGGACTCGTGATCCCCAATCTATCTATATATACATATCAGTCTATCTCAATCTTTCTATCTATCTATCTATCTAATATCTATCTATCTCTCTACCAACCTGTGTATGTTCTTCTTTGGGCTGCATGTAACGTGTTTTTTCGTTTCTTTCCAGGTGAGGGTTTCTTCATTGGCAACCGTGTTCACGTCTGGCATCAAGGTTTGTGCGCTCAAAAACTTTCTTCTGTCCAGCTTTTTTTTTTTTTTTTTTTTTTTAGTCGTCAGCTGTCTGTGTGTCGAAGATGAACATGTTATTATTATTATTATTATTTTTTTTTTTCCTCGCTCAGAATGTTTGTATCTGCTATTCTCATGTCCTTCGTTTTTCTTTTCTTCCTTTTTGTTTAGTCATTTCGTTTTTCCTGTTGTATTTCTCTCAGCATGTTTATAGTTTTTATCCTCTTTTTGTAACACTTTTCAGTTTTCTTACTTTTATTTTTTTTGTTCCTTTTTAATGTTCATCTGTTTATCCTCTAATCCTCATTCCTTTTCCTGTTATTTTTCTTTACTATTACTAGTTGTCTTAATTTTTTGCTCTTTCTCTTTTAACGTTCATCTCTTTATCCTCTTTTTCGTTCTCTATTCTTGTTTTTACTCCTGTCATTTGTTTATATTCTTTTGCTCTTTCTCTTAATGTTTATCTCTTTGTCCTTATTTCTTTTTCTGATCTTGTTATTTAGACTTTTACTTATGTTTTCTTTTACTTTTTCCCTCTTCGTGCTTGTATCTCCTATCCTCTTATTCTCATTCCTTTTTCTATTTTTTTTTTACTTCTGACATTTATGTTTTGCTTCTCTTTATTTATCTAGTTTAATCCTCTTGTTATTTTTCTCTTCATTTTACATTTTTTGTTGTACTTTTAACATTTTTTCTCTTTTCATGCTGTTCGAATTTTGTAGGTGCATCGCAATATTATCTTTTAGTGTAGAAATAGCAAAGAAAGCACAAAGAGAATCATCGATAATTTAGATGATCTCTCTCTCTCAGCCACGAAACATTTTAAGCAATTCCACCCAGCTCGTCAAGATGAAAGAAATATTAATAGAAAGCGCATAATAATTGCCAAGCCCGGCACTGGGACATATTTATATCTCTCACTTTCATAAATTTGTGGTGAAGATAAATTCTCTCCTCTGGATCGCAGGTCGAGGCCAACATCAAGGTACAAAAATTTGCATTCCATAATTTAGGAACAGAGTACGAGGTGAGGTTTCTGTGGCTTATTTGCTACCTCCATTCCTAGCAAGAATAAGACACTTTTGGTTAAGTGTAAGTGTAATGTTGAAGTAATAATGTCTGAATTTTCATATACTTTATCTTATTTATCATCTCTCATTTCTCATCTATCATATGCTATTGCTCATCTACCTTATGTGTTATCTAGCATATATGATATCATTTATGTACTATCTGTAGTCTGTTATATTTTATGTCTCATCAACTGGTGTAGAGGTTGAATTAAAAGCGTGATTTTTTTTTTTTAATTTTTTTTTTACGTTGCTGCCTATTGCGCCGGTAGGCATCTTCCCGGTGGGGCCTGATGGTCGCCCCAAGGCTCCTTCCAGGTGGGGTCTGATGGTCGGCGCAGCCCGTTCTGGCGCAGGCGAGTGTTTTTGTGGCGCCATCTTGCATTGTGATGAGGCCTATATGTGTTTGCTGTTGGTTTCATTCGAGCTGAGACCAACTTGTTTTCTTCTTTGGTCTGGATGTGTAGTTTGATAGCATTATTTTCATGTATACATATATATATATATATATATATATATATATATATATATATATATATATATATATATATATATATATATATATATATATATATATTGTTATTTTCTACATTAAAATATACTATGTAAATGGAGAGTTGCCAGGTTCGTGATATTTGCATGAACCTGCCGCTTCTTACTTTCCATTTCCATAGTCTCGTTTGTTATTATGGTCTGGTAAGCTCTTTTTTTTATATCCTTTCTTTACGGCAAAACAACTCATGTAAAAGGAAAGCTGGTTGCTTGGTTAGACTTACATGAGTTTATTGTTATTTTCATTATGTCCGAGACCATCTTCTCTGGCTTAGTCTGTATGTATGATCTGATAATTCGATTTTTATGCACTCTTATTTTTTCGCCGTAATTGTTGCTGGTACGTGTCCAACACAATAGCCGGTGACAGTTTGTTTACATTTTCTTATTTTTTTCACGCCCTAACTGTTGCTTGTACGTATTCAACCTTTTCTAGGCCGGTGACAGTTTTCTTAGCTTCTTATATTTCACGCCCTAACTGACGCTGCTACCTTCCTTTCCAACCCAGTCTAGGCCGTTGACATTTCTCTTACATTTTTTTTTTCTCACGCCCTAACTGATGCTGGTACCTGTCCAACCCAGTCTAGGCCGTTGACATTTCTCTTACAGTTTTTTTTATTTCTCACGCCCTGGTACCTTTCCAACCCAGTCTATTCCGGTGACAGTTTACAAAAAGCATCTCAGTGCTCCAAATATTTTCCTGCAACAGCCCTCCTTCTCTCGCTGGTTTATGTATTACCTGATTGACGGAGGCAGAGAGGAGGCAGACATCTCCCATTTAGCAGCTCATATTTTATTTCTTCCCAGTTTAGAGCGTTCTTTTTTTTCTGGTGAGGCTTTGTTGAGCTTATTGTTATGGTGACGGAGTGTTAATCAACTGTCTTCTTTTGTTCTTTCTTTTTTTATATTTATCTGTTTATCTTCCTGTTCGTTTTTCTTTATAGATATTGTTCGCTAAACCTTTACCATTTATCTTTTTTTTTTTTCGTTCTTTCTACGTCAATTGGAATATATAGTACACGCAGAATACTTACGAATGGTTTCCGCCAACTTTATTTTCTTTCTGGCAGTGCATAATGGTTTAGATTTCATGCTTGTGTGATAGCTTTCTCCTGCTCATGTTTAATATTTTAGCTGTCTGTCTGTCTGTCCTTCTCTCGTGTCAAACAAAGCAAATTCATCAAAATATGCACTCTCATGCTAACTTAATTATTTGATTATTTAATGAATGCAACGTCACTCTCTGATACCCTCTCTCTCTCTCTCTCACACACACACACACACACACACAGAGAGAGAGAGAGAGAGAGAGAGAGAGAGAGAGAGAGAGAGAGGGAGAGGGAGAGAGATATTAGGGACTATCTGGGAGATTTATGAGGGTACAAAGACAGCGGTTCTCCTTACATTATGCTTGGAGACGTGAGCTACGGACTTGGTCTTTAACTTTCACATATATACCTCATCCTTATCTTTCCTCCTATACTCTAAACGCTCCCTCGTAAAGATGAAAAGTCTCGTTAAGCTACGTTAATATATACATGGTGAAACTACGATCCAGCTCTTTCAGGCGGGACCCAAGACGCTAGGTTTGTGAATGTTTTAAGAGATCACGACGCGGGGCTGTAGCCATGCATAGGTAAATATCGCGAGGAAATGTGGAATATATCACAATTGCTCGGAGATTCCTTTGACCTCTCCTCCGTGTCGTGGTGGTGTGTGAGTGTTGGGGGCTGTTTAGGAGGATTTCAGGCAAATCCCTTTTCTCTTATAATGTTTTAGCGTATTATTAAGTATTCTCGAGCAGCAAGAATATCATAGGAAGCTGGAAAAAGGAATATCTTGAACTGGGAGTGAAATGTAATGTCCGATGCCTGCTTTTCTCTCTCCCGCCCACACGGACTTATCCAAAAGCCTCTACTTCTAAAAGCATGCGAGGAAAATTTCGTAATGTGTCTTTGTTTTACGGCGAGATGATGTCCGATACCTGCTTTTCTCTCTCACGCCCACACGGACTTATCCAAAAGCCTCAACTTCTAAAAGCATGCGAGGAAAATTTCGTAATGTGTCTTTGTTTTACGGCGAGATATTGAAGTCTCGAGATGGAAAGGCAAACTCTTCAGCAGGAAGTGAAATTATATGGACGGTGCCTACTGCCTGCTTCTCCTCACCTGCTTCTCCTCACCTGCTTCTCCTCACCTGCCTCTCCTCATCTGCTTTTCCTCACCTGCTTTTCCTCATCTGCTATCCCAAGGCCTCACTGCTCCCTAACATGGCAAGGTAGAGAGGAAGCCTGTGTGGAAATTACGATATTCTCGCTGTTTTAGTGCGTGATTTCATACACTTGAGCAGAAGGTGGAGTGTCATTAAAGTGTTCCTGCGTGTACTCACATAATTCTACAGTTGCTTCTCTGGCACGTGCCGAGGGAGAGGAAATGTAACTTAGTAAATTACTGTATTGTTTCCCTAATGCAGAAAAGGGATTTACCGGAAAAGAGAAGAATATCATGGATTATATTTGTTTTGACTTGCCATGTAATGCGATGATCTCTCCGGACGTGTTGAGAGGAAGGGGAAAAGGTTAGAGATCGCCAGGAATTATTACATTGTTTCGTTCCTTGAGGAAGTGATATACTGTCCGCAGTTAGGAAGGATAATATTATAGGATATATTCGTATCGACTTCTATGTTATGCGGTCACCTCCTCTGGCTTTCTGAAGGGGAGAGAAGTAAACTCGGTAAATTATCGTACTGCTTTTCTGTTTCATGAAGTAATTTACTGTTCGTAATTAGGAAGACGAGTATCGTGGATTACATTTGTATCGATTTACATATGCTATCGTCACCTTCATAAAAAAAGACCTACCATTTTTTTCTACTTTTTGGAAAATCTAAAAAAACAACAACCCCACCACACTTTTAATTCAGTTCTTGATTTAGAGAGAAATGTCAAGCCTAATATTAGACGCACATACCCTAGATTGTTTCTCCTTTTAGCCTATGACGCCGGTAGGATTTCTTGGTTGGCGGGGCCTGGTGGTCAGACCTAGCCCGTCATGGCGGAAGGAAGTTTTTAAAGTGACGCCATTGGTGATAAAGGCAACTATACTAAAATGTGCGTCACAGGATGAAAAAAATGTTGATTCAGCCCCAAATATCTGGAAATCACGTAAAAAAGACAGTATATAAGTTACCTCTCCCGCTCACGGCGAGGCGAGGAGGAAGCAACCAGCAAAATAGTTCCGTTGTTGAGTTTTTTCCGTGCGGTTTATTTGTCTCGACTTGGAAGTATTCAAAAGGCATTGGCGGCCTTTGTTGCGATGCGAGGACCCAAACTTTGTGCAGGAATCCGGGGAGTATTTTTTTCTTCTACAACAGAGGCAGTCAAGGAGAGAGATCAAAATTGCGAAGCCGTTTTCCTGGAAGAGATATTTCTGGTTCCCAAAACTCGCCACTCGTATTGTTAGGGAAATATTACTCCTCCCGTGATTGTGTGCCCCTCCGACTTTGAGCTGGAGGGACTTCTCGGGATCGTTTCTTTATGTTTTGGTTCATTTGTATGTACCGAGAATTTGCTTTGTCGTCACGCTCTATAAAACTGCACTAAGCGTCTGTATGATCTAACTTTTTGTTCTCTCTGGCCAAGGCGAATTCCTGAAAGTGTTGTTTGAACGGAGTGAGATTTTCAGTCGTCTATATTTATTTTCTGGCGATTTCCAGGAACTATTGCTTGAACGGAGTGAGATTTTCAATTGACTACATTTTCTCGCCGTAAGTTCAGAGGGACAATGTGACGGAGATGAACACCGAGGCCACGCCCAGCTATAGCGTATGCCTTCAACTCTATCTTTACACCGATTTCTTGAGATTGCTATTGCGATTTGATGCTTTTGTTTCGTCACTGAATTCGTGAGCAGCTCTGGATCATGACTCGGGTTTGAAGGCAGTCTGCTGGGCCTTCCTTGGCTTTCACGGAGTCTTAGAATAATAACAATGCCATTATTAAGTCAATTTTCTGTAGTGGATAGTTAAGGATATGTGTTTGCCTGTCTATGTGTCTGCCTGTATCTATCATCATCATCATCATCATCATCATTACCGTCAGCCTGTATCTGTTTGTCTGTTTATATGTGTGACCGTGTCTATACCATTACCATCATCACCAACCTTGGCAGCCTTTTTATATCGGTTTGTTTAGGCCAGTCTGTATTATGCTACCCCAAGAAAATAAGCCTCGCCAGATGTTTCCTTTCGTTTCTGTATTTTGTGGCTCTAGCTTCCAGCTTCGGTGTAAAGCTTCCGTATACCTCTGAATCTCACCTCACCGTCTGAGAAACGGCATATTCCTGAGTCCTTTTATATCGGCTATTTCTCAATCTGTCACTCTCTTTGTTCATCTGCTGTTCCTGTTCTCTTATAAATGTATTCTGCACCTTGTCCCTTCCGTATTTTAACTGCCTTTCTTCTGCCGGTTACTTTATTCCGTTTTCTTATCGATGTGCAACTTTTTCCCCTTCCATTAGAGTGCTTGCCAGACTCGATTTCTTCATCCCTCTTTGGGCACGTCTCAATTTCTTTTCTTTCCGGAGGCTTGGCTAGTGTCCATGTGTCCTTGCTTCCTGGTGAGTTCTTAATCTTCTCTAGTTCGCCACACTTGATATAAAAGAAAAGGAGGAGGAGGAGGAGGAGGAGAAAAAGAAAGTGGGAAAAGGAGGGGGAGAAGAAAAATAAAAAAGAAATTGGAGGAGGAGAAGGAAAAAGAGGAGGAGGAAAAGACGAGAAAGAGGAAGAGAAGGAGAAAAGTAAATAGGATGAGGATGCGGACAAAAAGTTAAGAAAAAGGGGGACGAGAAGGAAGGGGAGGAGGACGAGAATACTAAGTAGGAGTAGGAGGAGGGGGCGGAAAAAAGAAGATGAGGAGGAGGAGGAAAACGAAGAGAAAAAAAAGAAAAGGAAGAAAAGAAAAAGTGAACGGCAGAACTTGTGGTGGTCAAACTAGCATCGCATCGAAATGGAAGAGGAACGAAACTCTAGAAGCAAAAAATCACCAGAAAGAGAAATCGAGCCAGACAGCGCGAGTGAGCCAGCGAGCGATTGAGCAAGAGAGACAGATAGATATTGGCCGCGGTAGATTGGGGTGGAGGAGAAGTTTGATTGAGTGCTCGGGAAAAGAGAGAATGGTAATAAATGGGCGGCGAGTGTTGTTTTATTGTATCAGGAAACAAGGGACAGCTGAGACGATGGGACTGGAAATGGATCGGTGGTTGGCTCAGCGGCGTTTATCCTGGAATGTTACGCCCAGGTTTTTGTTTTCCAGATGTCTTATTTTCTCCTCCTCCTCCTCCTCCTCCTCCTCCTTCTCCTCCTTCTCTTCATGCCAGACTAATCGTTTCGTACCTCTTTTACTGTCTCTATCTCTTCTCGTCTCTCTTCTTGTGGTTATTTCAGGTGGGTTAAGTGAAGGTAAATTTGTATATCTCGTTTTACCTTCCTATTGGAATTTGCGTTTTTTTTATCTGTATCTTACGTACGTTTTGTTGAAGTTCTCTCTGTCTGAATCCTTCCCTAAATTTTCTTGTTATTTGAGGTCGGTAAAAGGAAGGTCAATTTGTATATCTCTTTTTATCTTCATGTTGCAATTAGTGTTTTCTTTTTCTATATGTTGCGTACGTTTTGTTGAAGATTCTAAGCCTGACTCCTTCCCAAATTCTCTTGTTATTTGAAGTTGGTTAAGAGAAGGTAAATATGTTTCTTTTTACTTAGATATGCAGTTAGCGTTTTCTTCATCTATATCTTCATCCATAAGTTACGTTTCTCTTTTGTCTTTTAGTCATTTCAAGCGGGTAGAGTTAAATCAATCTCTCTTATTCCGTTTACAGAGGAATTTCCGGTCTATGTCTATTTCACGCTAGTTTTTCTTTTAATATATTTTGCCTGACTAATTACCTACAATCTCCTACGATGATAATCTTACGTGAACGAAGACATAGTAAATCTCTCTTTCTTTAAGTTCAAATTACAGCTCAAGTTTTTTTTTATCAAGTTTATATTCCGTTTTTGAGATCGTAAATGCTCATACCTCACTACTCAATCCCCTTACTAAACTTTGACGAGAAATTAATGAAACCATAATGCAGTTTGGAGGAGAAGGAAAAAGAGGAGGGGGAAAAGACGAGAAAGAGGAAGAGAAGGAGAAAAGTAAATAGGAGGAGGAGGAGGAGAAAAAAAAAGTTAAGAAAAAGGAGGACGAGAAAAGGAAGGTGAGGAAGACGAGAATAATAAGTAGGAGCAGGAGGAGGAGGGGGCGGAAGAAGATGAGGAGGAGGAGGAGGAGGAAAACGAAGAGAAAAAAAAGAAGACGAAAAGAAAATTGAACGGCAGAACTTGTGGTGGTCAAACTAGCACCGCATCGCTCCCCACTTCTGTCCAGCATTTGGCGTTCTCTTTCTGTAGGTTGTATTTCGTTATTTTGATAGTCTATTCTTTTTCTATTTACCTCCCAGCTTGATTTTATTTTAGTTAATGTACTCTTCACCTCCCTATGAGTGGGTTAGCTTGTTCTAAATCCCTTCTCAAATTAGCACTCATTCAGAGGAGAAAATATTATATCTGTCATATGAATAAATATAAAGAATAGACATTGATTTTTACTTTGAATTTTTCTATTTCATGCATTAACATTGGTGGTGGTGGTGGTGGTAGTAGTAGTAGTAGCAGTAGTAGTAGTAGTAGTAGTAGTAGGAGTATTAGTATAGTATCAGTTGTTGTGGTAGTTGTAGTTGTAGTAGTTCTAGTAGTAGCAATAGTAGTAATAATAGCAGTAGTAGAAGTAGTTATAGAGGTAATAGTAGTAGTAGAAGTAGTATCAGTAGTAGAAAAAAGCAATAATAAAAGAAATATATAAACTTCCACTACCGATCCTAATAACAGTAATAACAATAATGGCAGTAATGATGGCCCTGGTATCAGCAAAGCGGGTTACCGGAATGAACTGCTCACCTGTACTGTGTGGACTAAATGACTGGAAATTGCGTGCCCGTGGGAGCGAATACGATTATGATTTTTCGGTTCCCATCAAACCATGTTTTTATTCCAGTGGGTTTTTTTTTCCCTCCCAGTTTTGGTCGATTCGCCTAAACACGACCCTTGTAATCATTGGAAACAGGCGACTTTTACTGCAAACACTCGTACACACACACATGCACCCCCCCACCCCACCCACACACACGCACACACACACGCACACAAAAATACACACACAGACATGATATATATTTGTCAATTTCCCTTTTCTTATCAACTCGTGGACCGGTTTTGACAGGCGGGTAATACATGTGTGTGTGTGTGTGTGTGTGTGTGTGTGTGTGTGTGTGTGTGTGTGTGTGTGTGTGTGTGTGTGTGTGTGTTCGTGTACGTGTGTGTGTGTGTGTGTGTGTGTGTGTGTGTGTTTTAATATATGTATGAGAGAGAGAGAGAGAGAGAGAGAGAGAGAGAGAACATTTATCTTGGGGGGGGTGGCGTAGGTGGTAGGTACTGGGCCCACATTCACCGCGTGATGGACGACGCGGGTTCGAGTCTCTCGCTCTCGGATTTTCTCTCTCTCTCTCTCTCTCTCTCTCTCTCTCTCTCTCTCTGTTAGGCTGTGGGGGCGTAATAGAATAGTGACCCGCCCGCCACTTGTGCTCACAGAAAATGGGGGAAGGTTTGTTTGTGTCTCATCGATGAAGGGTTGAGGGCGACGAGGGAGTGTTTGGTTACCGTGATTGGCCGCTGGCAGGACGAGGAGAGCTTTGGCCTACTAGAAACTTATTGTCGCTAACCGTGTGTGTGTGTGTGTCTCTCTCTGTCTCATGGGGCTCCGTGGTGTAGTGGATATGAGGGGCTTTGAGGGGCTGTCGAGTGTTGGGTCTTCTGTTACTGGTTACTTTACTCCTGTTCATTTTCTCCTGGTTTTGTTGATGTATTGAGAGAGTCAGATAGTTCGATAGATAAATAAATAGAATAAGTAGAGTAGGTAGGTGAATGTGTTGATTTTGTTGGTTGGTTAAATTGATAGATAGGTAAATGGGTAGAGTTGGGTAGATTGAGGAATGCTTTTTTTTTGTTTATATTGCTACTAATTTTGATGGTTATGTTTTCTTCTTTCTCCGTCCTCTTCCTCCTCTTCCTCCTCATCCTCCTCTTACTACTACTACTACTACTACTACTACTACTACTACTACTTCTCTTCCTCCTCCTATTCCTTGTTTTTCCTTCCTCTTCCCCTCCTCAATCTCCACTATTTTTCACTTCTTCATTCTCTTTCACTTCCTTGTTCCTATCTTATCCCTATTCAATCAATCAAGCAATCAAAGGAGGAATAGATGAATACACAGGTAGATAGATAGTTAGACAAATATATTGTTTTTGTTTCTTTCATTATGTTTATGCTGTTTTTCATCCTTTTTTTTTCTACCTCCTCCTCTTCCTCCTTTTCGTCCTTCTTTTCCCCTTTCTACTCCTTCTTCTCCTCTTTCTACTATTCCTCATGCTCCCCCATTTTTCACTTCTCCGTTCTCTTTCACCTCCTTGTTCTCTCCTCCTCTTAACCACAAGCAGTGAGTGGAAAATCATCTCAAAAGCCTAAATTAGTCCTGTTTTTTTTTCCGTCGCCGCTGCTAAGTTTTTGCAGCTCAACATTTTTCTTTCCCTCTCGTGGACTTTTGTGTCTGCTCATCTCTTGTACCAGGAAAGCGGAGGCGTGGTGTTGCTGGATTTAGATGTATATATTTTTCTTCATGCTTTTCAGTGTATTTCCTTCCAGTATTAATCCACTGGCACTGTGCTGTGATCCTATTGCAGTTTACGAATCCCCGGAATGTCAGATTTTTTTTTTGACTTGTTGTTGATCTTATTTCTTCTTATACTTTTTTTTATATCAGGGGTAGACATTGCTTGTTCTGGGGGTGGTTTTGGTGGTAGTGGTGGTGGTGGTGGGGGCTGGTGTTGAAGTAGTAGTAGTAGTAGTGATAGTAGTAATAGTAGTAGTCGTAGTAGTAGTGGTAATAGTAGTAGTAGTAGTAGTAGTATAGTAATAGTAGAAGTAAAAGTAGTAGTAGTAGTAGTGGTAGTAGTAGTAGTAGTAGTAGTAGTAGTAGTTGTAGTTGTAGTAGTAGTAATAGTAATAGTAGAAGTAGTAGTAGTAGTAGTAGTAGTAGTAGTGGTGGTAGTAGTAGTAGTAGTAGTAGTAGTAGTAGTAAGTATAGATTGAGGTACCATTATTCTCCCTTTTTCCTTTATTTTTTTCTATCGCTTTTTCATCATCTTTCCTTTTTTTCATTGTCATCACTGTCATTATCATTATTACTATTATTATTGTTAGTTCCTCTTCTTGTTTCTGTTCTTTATTGTCCTCATCATCATTCTTATTGTTTTGTTCTTGTGTTTTTGTTCTTCTTGGTCTTAGTCTTCTTTTTCTCCTTTTTCCTCCACGTCTTCTCATCACCGTGGTCGCTGTAGACATGGCAGTAAACGCACACACACCATCCCACGAGAGCTGAATCTAATCGGCCGGGGCATCGTGGGTCAGGCAGGCTTCCTCGGTCGATGATGTTTCGTGGTGTTGGTGGCGATGGTAGCGGCGGCGGCGGGGGAGATGGAGGTGGTGGGCGCTCTCTCTCTCTTCCTCTCCCTCTCTCTCTCTCTCGTTTGGTCTTGCATATTAACACCACCAGCCAGCCTCTCTCGCCTCATGACCTCGCCACCACCACCATAATTTTTTTAGTCCAGTAACCCTATCGTATAAATCCCGTCTCTTCAGCAGCCAGGCACTTAGCTATCCGTTGTCCCTCCTTCGCCTTCTACCTCTCTCTCTCTCTCTCTCGGGTTTGCATATTATCACCGCCAACCAGCCTCTCTCTCGCCCTCCTGAACCCAACACCAGCAGTCTTTAGCCTAGTCACCTTCCCGTCCAGGTCCCATCGCCAGCCAATTAGCTTCCCGTCTTCCCTTCTTCGGCTTCTGGTTCTTTTCTTTAGTCTTGCATATTAACGCCACCAGCCACCCGTTCTAACCCTCCTGAACCCACACCACCAGCAGTCTTTAGGTTAGAAATCCTCCTTTTTGTCTTTTCCCCAGCCATCCGGCTTGCAATCCGTCCTCTTTCCCTCGTCTCCTCCCGTCCGGTCCAAGCCTTCAACCACCGCCCGCTTGCCCGCTCGTCCGCCCGCCTCCTCCTCCTCCCCTCCGTCCTTTTCATGAAGCCTCGCTCTTAAAGATTGACTTGCTATCTCCCCTTGACTCTATGTGCTTGGGTGTCCTGTGTATGTGTATGTGTGTGTGTGTGTGTGTGTGTGTGTGTGTGTGTGTGTGTGTGTGTGTGTTTTGTTTTGTTATTTGTAGTTAACTCGGTTTGTTCTGCTGATTTTATTCTTCTTTTATGGTGTTTATTCTTGTATATTTGAGTATTCGACTTTTTTTTTGTGGGTATGTTTTTTATTTCATATTTTTTTCTGCTATTACTACTGCTATTTTAACTACTACTGCTCCTGCTACTACTACTACTACTACTACTACTACTATAACCACTACAACTACTATTACTATCACAAACAACACACACACACACACACACACACACACACACACACACACCTTTACCTCTCATCTTTTTTTGTTCATATATTTTTTTTCTCGCATCTCCATCACAGACGTACTTTGCTCTCCTCTCCCAACCTTTTTATATATCACTTTTACCTTCATTTATTTTTTCTTCATTTTTTCTTACTTTTTTCTTTCCTCTCCTCAGCTTATTTTTCTTTAACATTGTTTTTACTCGCCTTTTTTCTCTTTTTTTTCATTCTTTTTAATTTCCTTGTTTTTCACACTCTTCACTTCCCTTTGATTCCAGCACGGCCTTTTTTTTCCTCGACTTTCTTTTTTCCTCCTGCATTCTTTCCTTTCCCTCTGTGCTACTTAATTAACGGGAAAACTTTCGCCTCCCGTATGAATAGAAAATGAGTTTGCGCGTTTTTTTTTTTAATGATGGGAAGGATAACTTGCTGGATACCTTGTTTTTTTCTTTTAATTCTTAACACTGAAGGGATTTTTGTTATCTTTTGGTTTATACTTTTATTGCCGTCCGAATTTTTTGAGTGGTCGTGTGGTCTGATGTTTTTCCTTTTTTTCGACGATCTAAAGAGTCAAGGTTTACTGGATATGGGTTTTTTTTTCGCGATTTCATCTGTTATTTAATCACGACTATGTTAAGGTCACACCAAAGTTAGTTATATCGTCGCTCTAAGCACGTCCGTCTCCCTATACGCTAACACAACTACTACCATGTTTATCTTGTAGCCAACCATCAAATTCTACATCATTGGTTAAAGTGAAAGAATATCCCCTTATGTAAAAAGAATGTAGAAGCAATTATAAAAGCAATGATAAATGACTAAGAGTAAGGACTATGAAATTATTTTGAGACATTCTTAATCAACGTTTAAGCGCCCAATCACTCACACATTTGACAAGGCTTTCATAGGAGTCTTGGACCTTTCTATTGGGGGTTGGGGTGGCGGTGGGGGGTTGTTTTCTGCTCCTGATGGTAGTTTCTTTTTACCATGAACGTGAAAGAAAACGCTCATGAAGACTCGATTAATCTCTTTCTCGACCTTAGGAAATAGATGATGGAAGAGGCGAAAGTGTCGAAAATACTGACCGTAATGTTTAGGGGAACTCCAGTCACGCTGTTGTTAGAGAACTGAGTGTTTTTATATACAGTTTTATAATGCGTTTGAGCAAGAATAAAAACAAAATTCTAGAATGAAACCCAGAATCAAAATAAGTATCAATGGATTAAAGTTTCCGTATCTAGCAGGGATGTTACAGACCTCAGCGTAACAGACCACTGCAGTTGCGGCGCCAGGACTGAATACAGCGATCTATCAGTCAATCTCAGCGTGCTTCCTATGAGCTGAGTGAGGCGGAGTGTTGCTTAGATGACCAGGCCTGCTCCACCGCCATCTGTGTTCACCCATTCAATCCTTGGAAGCTCTTGTCAAGGGCTTCCATTGTACCTAGCCTGGCAGCTGGGTCATGTGGATTTGTAAGCAGTGAAGGGAGACCAGACGGCAACTCTTCATAGACACCTCAAGTCATTCTAAAGTCAAATTGTTCACGTTAGCACTAAAAACTGCGGTCATATAAAGGCATAAAAGAAAATAACACAATAAAAAGCTCAATCTGAAAAAAAAATAATACAGGATCAACCAAAGTCAAGTTGAGGATGAATTCTAGCAAAGTTGATTAATAGAGATGATTGAATTTTAGTGAGTTCATCCCTATTTAACCCCTTGACTGCGGATTTCCTACAAGAAGACATCACCAAGCTACAGGAATGGAACAAAAAGTGGCTGCTACAATTCATTAAAGAAAAATGTAAAGCCATGCAAATTAGGAGGGGAAAACCAGCATACCAATACCACATGTGAAACACGTCACTATCCACTACAGAGGCAGATAAAGACCTGGGAGTATGTGTTAACAGGCTACCAGTGCAGGCAAAATCCGTGCCAATCGCAGCGGACGGGTTAAGTTGAGATTCCTGAGAAAAAGCCTTATAGAGGAAGGTATAATGAAATAGCTAATTGTGGATAATAAAAAAGAATCACAGAGTCAACCCAAATCAACCTGAGCATAAATTCCAGCAAAGTTGACATATTTATAGATGATGGAATTTCAGTATATTTTTCCCTTTTTGAAACTGAGAATTCAAAGAATGAAAAAGTTTGTTTGCGCTGCCCTTCCTACTCCATATATACAAAACACTAAATCACTACATCCCATTTTTCTAACATTGCCGTAACATTTAAATCCGAGGATAAATTTTTCCACGTTGACTGATAAGAATGATGGAATTTTGGTCTCCCTCTCTTATTGAAAAGTTCCGATTCAAAAGAAAAAAAAAATACCTGCGATGCTATTCATAATGTGTATATATATAAAACATTAATCCCTATACTAATTTTTCTAACTATATTTCAGTGTATTTTTCCCTACTGAAGCTAAGACCTCCTCCATGATAAGAGCCTATCTACAACACACTCCAAATTGCGTAAATATATAAAACGTTGAATCACTGCGCTCAAATTTTAACTATGGCGCATGATTTGGCGTTTCCCGGAGTATTGGTGCTCTGACATCAGCGGGTAGAATTGCTCCATCATTATTTTTAAGTGGCGTTGCGTTCAGTTGGTAGCTCTCTCTTTTTTTTTTTTTTTTAGTTGTGTGTGTGTGTGTGTGTGTGTGTGTGTGTGTGTGTGTGTGTGGTTGGGACTCTTTGGTGTCGGGACATTTTTTTCTATTTTATTTCGTCGTCGGCGGAGCGTTTAATATAAAAGTCGTGCGTCGTTTTAATTTGATCTGCGTGTAATGTGGATTTTTTCCGTGTTGCGGCGGTGGGACTTTTTTTTCCACTCTCTCTTTTTTGCTTCATAATTGATTGTTTTCGTGTGGGTTGGATATTTTCCCTTAAATCTTGTTGAATTTACTGATTCTACTACTACCATCACTACTACTACTACTACTACTACTACTACTACTACACAACTGCTGACTTCTTTAACTTTCCTCATCAAAATCACCACCACCATCACCACCACCATCACCATCACCACCATCACCACCACATTCAAACACAACGAATATCACCATCCATAATGTCTTCCTTATGTCGGTTTTCCCTTCAATCTCTCCCTTAATTACGTCTCATAACTCATTTCCTTCCATCTCTCTCTCTCTCTCTCTCTCTCTCTCTCATATTGTTGATTAAATTCGCCATTATCCTTCTCTCTTCTTATCGTTTCGCTCTATCTTCCCTATTCTTTATTTATTACCCTCTTCCTCTTCGTCTTTTTCACCTCCCTCTCCTTCCTCCTCTTCCTTCTTTCTTCCTTCCTTCTCTAAATAGCCCTTTGCTTCTTCATTTTCCTCCTCCTTTTATATCAATTTATCTTTCTATTATCTATCCTATTCTTTGTCCCTGGTTCTCCTTTTCTTCGTCTTCTTCATCTCCCTCCTCCCATTCCTCCTTCTCTTCTTTCTCTTTCTTCTCATCTTCCTCCAGCACAACTTTTACATTCATGTCTTTATTATTCTCTTTCTCTTAATCTATCTATCTATCTATCCTATTCTTTGTCATTAATGTTCCTCTTCTTCGTCGTCTTCTTCATCTCCCTTCTCCTTCTCCTCCTCTTTCTTTCTCTGCCTTCTCATCTTCATCAAGCCAAGTTTTATATACCTCTCGCTTATTTTACAACCTCTCCATTTTATTTCATCTATCTATCTATCTATCTATCTTATTCGTTGTCCCTCATTCTTCTCTTCCTCGTTTTCTTCCTCTTCACCTCCCTAGTCCTCCTTATCCCTTTCCTCTTCTTCCTTCTCACCTTCCTCAAGCACAGTTTTATGTCATTCTCTTCTCTCTCTCTCTCTCTCTCTCTCTCTCTCTCTCTCTCTCTCTCTCTCTCTCTCTCTCTCTCTCTCTCTCTCTCTCTCTTAATATCTTGTGTTTATCGTTATTTTTATGTTTATTGGGACATTATATCACCTTCATTATGACCTGTTTTTTAGTTTGCTTGTGGTTTCGGTAATTTTCCTCCTCGTTCTCCTCCTCTTTCTCTTTCTCATACCTCCTCTCTCCTTCATTCATTCATTCATTCATTCTCTCTCTCTCTCTCTCTCTCTCTCTCTCTCTCTCTCTCTCTCTCTCTCTCTCTCTCTCTCTCTCTCTCTCTCTCTCTCTCTCTCTCTCTCTCTCTCTCTCTCTCTCTCTCTCTCTCTCTCTCTCTCTCTCTCTCTCTCTCTCTCTCTCTCTCTCTCAAATGCAAATCTAGTAGCTCTGTGCCCCTCTTTTCTCCTCTCTCTCTCTCTCTCTCTCTCTCTCTCTCTCTCTCTCTCTCTTTCTGTCCGCCCTTTGTCTGTTCTTATCTTACTATTTTTACCCGTCTTTCTTTCCTCATTGCTATCTTTCTCTCTCTCACACTCTACTTTTGTTTGTACGTCTTTCTGGGTGTCTGTCTCTGTCTCTCTCCTCATCCTCGTATTTCTGTTGCTTCTCGAGGTTAGATTATTCATGCTCTGTTATTTTTTGGGGGAGTCTGTAACCGGCCGATAGAATACAACGATGATTTATTGATTCCATTTGTTCGCCTGCGTTTCCCATTCCCATTCGTTCATTCAATATACCTATAGACAGACCTTATGGATATCGGTGATGCCTGACGAAGTGGAATAAGAGAGATACTATGTCTTGTCACTGTCATTGTTGTTGTTGTTGTTGTTGTTGTGTTTGTTATTTTCCGTCAGGTTCTGTCTTGTTCGTCTTCTTGTTCTCTTTCTCTAATATTTTTTTCTGGTATTTCTTCTTCTTATTTGTTCTTTTCCATCTGCTTCTTGTTCTCCCTTGTTCATCTTCGTGTTCTCTGCCTCTGTTGCCATCTTTTCCTTTAATTTCTTCTATTTCATTGTCTTATCTCTTATACAGAAAGCACACAGAAACACGTAACTCTTCTCACTCTTTGTTTTGGGATCACTTTTCCATCTCTCCCTTTTTCCCTTTCCTTCATACTTTCTCCTTCTCTTCGTCAGTTATCATTATACTTTCTTTTACAAACCTTGAAAGACACACAGCCAACCTATTCTGTATATCATCTGTCATATATAACACACACACTACCCTAAACAACTTCAAACAACCTCTTTCCTACCCTCACACACACATACAAATACTCAACACACACAGGTATCCCAGAAGCATTTCCAGCATCACCAAACACACCAAACCTCTTAATACTCCCTCCCAACCCCCCTAAACCACCTCTCTCCGCCACATACTACACGTAACTCTACGGGCTAATGATCCCTCTCTCAGGCAGACCTCTTTGGCCCGACCCATTGAGCAGCCTCTCCGCCCACTCTGCCGCCTCATCCATCACCGGCGACCCAACACACACAAGTTAGATCGGGCCCTGAAGGCTTGCTTGAGTGAGGGCGGCTCTTAATGTAGTAGTAGTGGTGGTGGTGGTGGTGGTGGTAGTAGTAGTAGTAGTAGTAGTGGCAGTAGTAGTAGTTGTTGTTTTTAATGTTTCTAGAAGTGGTAGTATTAGCATAAGTATTAGTAGTTAAGTATTAGTGTTTTAGTATTAACAACTGATTATGTATTTGTATTAGTATTAGTATTTGCATTAGTATTAGTATTTGTATTTGTGTTTGTATGTCATTCTCTTCTCTCTCTCTCTCTCTCTCTCTCTCTCTCTCTCTCTCTCTCTCTCTGGTATGTGTATTGGTGTTAGTATTCGTATTAGTATTTGTATTAGTATGATTATTAGTTTTAGTATTTGTATTAGGATTAGTATTTGTATTATTATTTGTATTAGTATTAGTAATTAAGTATTAAGTGTTAGTCGTTGCTGTACCTCTTTATTAATGCTTTTACAAGTGACAATATTCGTATTAGCATGAGTAGCTATCTATTAGTATATATATTAGGACTCGTAATAGAGATGGTACCATAGAACTGTTACCATTGTTGCTCTTGTTGTTGATGATGATGTTGTTGTTGTTGTTGATGTTGTTGTTGTTATTATAGGAAGCAGGTGATGTTTGTGTTAATTAGCATCCCGTGTTTGGGCAGGTGTCGTGCTGTTGTGATACCGTAAGAGAGAGAGAGACGGCGGATGACAAGAGAAGATTTTTTGTGTGTGTGTGAATATATGTTAGACAGTGAATGATGATGGTGATGAAGATGATTATGATGATGATGATGATGGAAGGGGAGAGAGAGAAGACAAGGTAGATGACTGACAAATGAACCCGTTAATTAATTCCTGAGATCTTGATCGGCTGCCAAAACCCGATAATCGGTCTTAGTTTATTGCAAGCCAACCACCACCACCACCACCACCACCTCCTTTTCCTCCTCCTCCTTCTCCTCTTCCTCTTCCTCTTCCTCTCCTTATAACTTTCAAATACTTATTAATTTATCAAAGTTGTGGTATTGTTCACACTTTTCCAGAGAGAGAGAGAGAGAGAGAGAGAGAGAGAGAGAGATAGCACAGCAGGAGGCAGAGTAAAGTTTGCTCATAAATACCGCAATATATTGTATCTAATGAGGCGGATTAAATGAAGAAAGCTTTTGGGAGGAAGGAAGGGGATAAATTCTCTCTCTCTCTCTCTCTCTCTCTCTCTCTCTCTCTCTCTCTCTCTCAATCTCTGTTTTCTCTTTTCTCTATCCTCCCGTATTTTCTGATTTGATTTTATCTTCAACTCTTTCTCTCTGTATCTTTCTTTCTCCTTGAATCTGTTTGACCTTCTGTTTGTCTGACCATCTTTGTGTGTCTCTCTTTGTCTGTCTGTGTGTGTGTCTGTTTGTCTCTGCCCATCGCTTTGTCTATGCTTCTGCCCCCTTTTATTTCTCATTTTCATTCTTCTTCCAAATTGTTTTCAGCAGTCGGAGAAACAATGTGTGATCGTTCTTTCTCTGTAACTCTTTGTTTCTCTATCTCTTTTTCCATTTATGTCTGTTTTTCTGTGTTTGTCTGTGGTCGTCTGTCTGTACCTTTCTTATCCATATTCATTCTTTTTTTACCTCACTCTCTATCGAATTCTTTTAGCAAACGGAGAAAAATTAATCGCTCTTTTTCTCTTACTTTCTTTAATATTTCTAGTTCTGTCTGTCTATTCTCGTTTGATTGTCTATCTTTCTTTCCCTTTTTCTTTTTTTTATTCTCTCTCTCTCTCTCTCTCTCTCTCTCTCTCTCTCTCTCTCTCTCTCTCTCTCTCTCTCTCTCTCTCTCTCTCAGCAAACGGAAAGAACAAAAAAAAATGTGCCGGGTCTTTTTCGAAAAACTGGACCCACTGTTTTTGAAAACCGACTGACATGTCATTTTCATGCGTCAGAGGAACGTCCGCCGAGATGAGTCTATAAAACGCAAATAAAAAAAAATTATAAAACAAAAAACGCGTATGAGATGGAAAAATAAAAAGCCCGGGAAAATTGGTATCTGCGTATTTTTTTTTTTGTGTGTGTCATTTTCCAACGCCACAATGTTTAGGAATCCGCGGCTGAGCTTTCCTGTGTGTGTGTGTGTGTGTGTGTGTGTGTGTGTGTGTGTGTGTGTGTGTTTCTGTCTGCCTGTTTTTTTTTTCTGCTAATGTGTTGTGCCTGCTTGCCTGTCTGTCTTTTGCTTTGTTTCTTTTTCCCTGTTTCTCTTTTTTTTCTTTTTTTTCCTGCTCGTTATTTCTCTGTTTCTCTCTTTCATTCTATATATTCTTCTCTAAAACACACACACACACACACACACACACACACACACACACACACACACACACACACACACACACACACACACACTCACAACAACCCACATCCCCCCTTCCTTCTTCCCCCTACCCCCTTAACTTCCCTCACACGTAAACGCATCATCATCATCCTCTCACACATTTCCTCCTCATCCTCACTTTTCCTTCCTTTCTCACTCGTTTTTGGCTCCGTCCGGCGTCCGAGCAAACGAGGAAGGAAGAAGCTGTTATGTTTTTCCCATCCAACGTTTAGCCCGGAAGCGCCAGCCAGCCAGCCACGCCAACTAGCCGGCAGTCAGGCCATGCAGGGAAAAGGCCAAAGTGCTGCACCTTTTCCCCGTGTGTGTTCTCATTAATGCGGGCGGGTGAGTGATGCGCCTCATTTGTTTTAGCAGCGGAGCCTCTGATTTCGCGTCTGCCGGAGATCGCCCCGCTGCCTCCCTGCCGCCTCGTGTCTGTCTTCCTGCCTCGCCTCGCCTTGGCCCGGCCTGATATTACGCCCTCGTATCACCCGTGCTTTGTTTTTTCCTGCATACTATTGTTTTATGCCAGAGAACGCAAGTTAGATGCAAAACGTATAGAAGTATAGACATAATAGCTTGTAACTCGATGCTTCCGTTAACGTAACATTATATGGTCAGAATAGGAAGTAATCTAGCATGAAAAAGTGTCTTGATGCTTCTCGCTCGAAAACATTTTGACCGTAGCAAGAAAGACATACAGACGAAGGGAGACTGTTTCAGAGTTTCCGTGTGAGAGAGATGAAAAAATGGAACTTCTGATTCACTTTTGCATTAAGAAGTGGGACAGTATAATGATGGAAAAATGATACTGGTTAACTTATGCATTACGAAGTTTAACAGTATAAGGATGGAATAATGAAGACACTCAATAACTTTTACATTAGGAAACTGGAAAGCAAAATGAGAAAATAATAGAGATACTGGTTAGCTCTTGCATTAGGGAGATGGACAGCATAAGGATGGAAGAATTACGATGCTGGTGAACTCTTGCGTTAGAAAGTTGGACAGCATAGATACCAACTAGAGGAGAAAGCCATGTGCAGTTGAGGCGTGGGGGGAGGGGTAAAGCCACACAGTTAGCATATCCAGAAGAGCAGCTGGCATGAAAACAGCGATAAAAGGAGGCAACGAAAACAAGGCTGCAGCGGGAACTCAATGCATGGCACTACGCCGCACTAACAGAGCTAAAGCGGGGTTGTGTATTCAGTTGGCCGTTCCAGCGTAGAGATTAGCGAGGTGTGACAAGACTTGAAACGAGCGCGTGTTCACCTAATCGCCCACTGCATATATTACCGTCGTGTGGCCTGGCCTGAAGTGCCCACGCGTAATGATCACCTCTTGAGTGGAAAGGAGAGTGTTTACGTGACTGTCTATAAGCTAGTGTTGATTTCCTCGGCATAGTACAGAGATTAGTTGCTTGTGAGTAGACTTATCGTACCAGCGTGTTGTCTTAAATATGAGGGAAGGTGTTTATGTGACCTGGTGTGAGCTGCTGTTGATTTCCTTGCCTTCCTACAGGGATTACTTGCTTATTAGTTGACTTAAAGTGGCAGCGTGTTGATCTTAGTTTTAAGCGTACGTGTCTTGAAGTAAGTGATCTTTAAAACTGAGATGAGACGATTTGGCTGCTGTTGATTTCCTTGCCATGCTATAGAGTTTACTTGCTTAATAGTTGACTTAAGGAGGCACCGTGTTGATCTTAGTTTTAAGCGTTCGGGTCTTGAAGTAATCGGTCTTTAAAACTGCGATGAGACGATTTGACATGGAAAGGAGGGCGAGAAAGAAATAGAGAAAAGGAAAAAAAAAGAGAAAAAAAAAATAATATACGGCTGGCAGATGAAAGGTGACCAAAGATAAATGGGCTGCTAATGAGGACTGGACTTTTAACTTTTCTCCATTAAAATTAAGTGGTGGGATTATTTCATCACTTTATTTTTTTGCTGCATTCTCATTCTTTTTTTCTTAACTCATATTTTTTAATCTAGTTTTTCTCTATATTCATTCTTTTATTTGCATTTTTATTCATCGCTGCATTCTCATTTCTTGCTTCTTCATCTTTTTTTTTTTTGCTTCATTCATTCATTTCTTTGTTTTCATTTATTTTTTTGCATTATCCATTATTTTTTACTTAATTTTCATTTGTTTGATTTATGTTTTTGCTTCATTTTCATTTTTTTTTCGCTTCATTCTCATTTCTTTGCTTCAGTCTCCCTTTTTTTTCGTTTTATTCCGCTTCCCGTTTCCTCTTTTTTTCGTTGTGGCTCTACTGCAGTTTTGTTCCCCCGCTTCCCCTCGCGTGTCTTTCCCCTCCCCGTCAACTTTATAATTCCCTCTTTTCTAATTTTCCTTCCCCACTTGACTCCCTTTCTCTCTAACTCTCTGCTGTTTTGCCGTCCTTTCTCTTCCCTTTTCCCCCCTCTACTTTCCCCTCTTCTTTCCTTCCTCTATTTTACTTCCTCCACTTTTACCCGTTCCTTCTTCCTTCCTTTATTTCTCATTCTCCTTTCTTTCTCGTCTCCATTTGTCCTTTCTCTCTCCTCTTGTTCTCTCTACTTTCATATCTTCTTTCTCTCCTTCTTTAATTTTTCATTCTCCTTTCTGTTTTTTCTATCACGACTTCCTCTCCATAACCAACTGTTCATTTCCATCCTTTCTTTCATTTCTGTCTTTCCTTCTTCTCCTCTCCCCTCGCTATCTTCTTCACCCTCCCTTCTTTCCTCTTCTTCACTTTCGTCTCTCTTCTTCTGTCTCTTCTCTTTTCTTTTTTCTTCTCCTTCCCCTTTCAGCCCATCCTTCTCTTCCTCTCCCCTCCTCTCCTCATCTCCTCACCTCCCTTTGACTTCCCCTTCTCCTTCCTCCTTTTACATTTTTCCTTTACCCACTTTCCTTAATTAACCTAATGCTCCCTCTGCACTTTTTATCTTGTTCCTTCTTTTTTTCTCTCCTCTCTCTCCCCTCTGTCTCTTCCTCCCTCCACCACTACCCCCTTTCCTTCCCTCACTTCCCCTCCTCCTCCTCCTCCTTCCCCTCACCCCCCTTCCTTCCCTTATTTACGGAGAGGGTTGAGGTCACTTCAGGTTTTGGGCGGCGTAAAATTAGCACTCTCGATACAGGTGCAGGAGTGTGTGTGTGTTGGAGGGAGGGGTAAGGGAGAAAGACAAGGAAGGGGATTGTGAAAGGAGGGAGAGAAGTATGGGAGATGAAGGGCGGGTAATGATGCGTGTAAGGGGAAGAGAAGGGGAGGGAGGGATGGGAAGAGTGGAGTGAGGGGAGGATGAAGAAATGGAGAGGAAGAGATGGGAGGAAAGAGGGAGGGTAGGGACGCAGCGAAAAGGAAGATGGGTAGGAAGTGAGACTGGAAGGGAAATAAAAAGGGGAGAAGGGAGAAAGGAAAGGAAGGGAGGAAGTAAAGGACGGAGATGAAGGGTATGTAGAAGAAAGGAAGGGAGGAAAGAGAAGGAGGAAGGGAAGTAATGAGAGGAAAGGGAGGGAGAAGAGGGATACTAATAACAGGAAGGGAGGGAAAATAAAAGGAAGTGAAAAGGGAGGAAAGGGAGTGAAGAAAGAAGGAAAAGAAGAAGGTAGTAGGAAGGGAGTGAATAAGGAAAGAAAAGGAAGGGAGGGAGGAAGAAAATGAAGAAAGGAAGAAGAGAGTGAAGGAGAAAATGTAGGAGGAAGGAAAGGGAGGAGTGAAGCGATGATGTCAAAGGAAAGGGAAGGATGGAAGGGAAAGGAAGGTAATAGGAGAAATTGATAAAGGCAAAGGAATTAAGGAAAGGGGAAAGGAGGAAGTGAAAGGGGAGGGAGGAAGGGAAAGGGAAGGGAGGAAGGGAAAGGGGAGGGAGGAAGGGAAAGGGAAGGGAGGAAGGAAGGGAAACCAGGCTAACAGGAAATAAGTAAGTAGGGAAGGAAGGAAGGAAGGATGTTAGTGAGAGAGAGAGAGAGAGAGAGAGAGAGAGAGAGAGAGAGAGAGAGAGAGATGTATTTTCATGAGTAGGGGTGAACTTAACCATCGATCCCACCGTTTGATAGAGAAAAGAAGTGAATGATAAAATTTAAATAGAACATTGCCAATCCCTCTTTCTCTCCCCCTCTCTTCCTCTCTCGCTCTCTGATTTTCCTTCTTACCTGCCTCTCCCTAATTAGCCTTAATAAGCAAACACATAACATCGATGCAGCTTAATCACCCTTGGTCTTTATTACGGGGAGAGGCAAGAGGAGGAACAGAAACAAGATAATTTGTAGGAGAGAGCAAGAGTGGCTATGCGCTTAGGGATAGGGTTGAATTTCGTAAGATTGGAGGGCATAGGGTGGAAGATAAAGGGAAGTAATGGGAGAAAAGAGAAGGAGAAAGGAAGGGTAGGTAAAGGAATAGGAGGGCACAATTTAAGAGAGGGAGGCAAGGAAGTGAGGAAGAAGGAAGGAGAAGGGTAGGTAGGTAAAGGAAAAAGGAGGAAAAGGAGAGCACAATGAAAGAAAGAGAGGAAAGGAAGTGAAGAAAGGAAGGAGAGGAGGAGGAGCAGAAACAGGAGTCGAGGGCAGATAATTCGTAGGAGACAGCAGGAGTAGAAATGTGTTCCGGCGAAGGGTTGAATTTCGTAAGCTTGGAGGGCATAGGATCATAAGCACTACAGACCAAGGAGCAAGAATGGGATAACGTTTTAGGATGGAGATGGATTTCTTAAGCGTGGGAGGCATAGAAGATGATTGGAATGAGTGCACAGGAGAGAGGAAGAGAAGGAAAATGTATAGGACGAGGCGATATTCCGTATTAGATCACTGTTAGGTTTTATAGGTTTACAGGCATGGGACGTGATTAGATAGAGTGCAATAGAGGGGGAAAGAAAAGAAAAGCTTGGGGGTAAAAGAAAATAGAAAGTGGTACAAGTTAGAAGAATTTCATTGTGTTTTAGTGATAACTCAGAGGTCTTTTAGGTTGGAAGGGCATATAGATTGATTGGGATAAGAGCAGGGAGCAGTGGAGAGAGGGAAGAAAAGGAGAACTCGTGGTAAGAAACGATATTATATTGTTCAAAGGAAGATTAGTATTGAGTTCTAGAGTAGGATTGAATATTTTAGCTAAGAGGGCATAGGAGATGATTAGGTTTAGTGCAGTTGTTAAAGAAAGAGAAGGAGAACTAGGAGAAACATATAAAATTATGTAGTACAGGGTAGCCGTCACACACACACACACACACACACACACACACACACACACACACACACACACACACATCCCCCCCCCACACGCGCCAAAGTTATAATCAGCCCACGTGACCCACAGGTAATGATAGACACCTGTATAATTTGGCGATGTTTAAATCAGGTGTTACTCAGGTGAGGACCCACGAAATCGAAACAGCTGGGCATTACTTTCACTTTTTTTGTATTCTTGAGTGTGTGTGTGTGTGTGTGTGTGTGTGTGTGTGTGTGTGTGTGTGTGTGTGTGTGTGTGTGTCCGCTTCTCATTTCGTGTTCCTCCTTATCCGCCATTTCTTCCTCCTCCTCCTCCTCCTCCTCCTCCTCTCTCACCCTCCTCCATTCATCAGTTCCCGTATAATTTTCTGCACTTTTGCCTCTGACCTCTTATCAACTCTCCCTCCTTCTCTTCCCTCTCTTTCTCTCCCTCTTTCTCTCCCTTTTTCTCTCTCCCTTCTCTCTCCCATTTTTCTTTTCGCTTCTGTTTTTGTTCCTTGTCTTTTTTTTCTCTTCACTTTCCTTAATTTCCTTCCTTGGTATTTTCATTCGTGTATCGGTTTTTATTGTTATTATTATTATTATTATTATTATTATTATTATTATTATTATTATTATTATTATTATTATTATTATTATTATTATTATTATTATTATTATTATTATTATTATTATTATTATTATTATTATTATTATTATTATTATTATTATTATTATCATCACCATTTTCATCTTTATTATCATTATTTTGTTATTATTCTTATATTTGTGTTTTTTCTTCTTTTTTCTTTTTCTCCTTTTTCTTCCTTCTTCTGCTTCTATTGTTGTTCTTTATTCTGTTCCTTCTTTATTTTCTCTCCTTTACTTTCTTTTTCGAATCATTATTGTTATTACTGTTTTCATCATTATCATAGTCATCTTATTCTTGTTTTCTTGTTTTCCCTTTCTCATTCTCTTTCTTTTTCTCTCTTCTCCTCATCTTCTTCCTATCTCCTCCTCACCTCTTCCCTCCTTCTCTCCTTCCATCTTCTCCTTTACTTCTCTCTATCTATCCTTTTGTTTCTGCTCTTCCCTCCTCATCTTCTTCCTATCTCCTCCTCCCCTTTGTTTCTCTCTCTCCCCTTCTCTCCCTCTCTCTTCTTCCTCTTTCTCCTCCTCCTCCTCTCTTTCCTTCTCGTTTGCTCCACACTCGATACCTCTCTGCAAACATTAGCCTTTCTTCCTCTGTGTGTGTGTGTGTGTGTGTGTGTGTGTGTGTGTGTGTTTTTGTGTTTGTGTTTGTGTGTACGTTGTTTTATCGCATTCTCTTCCCCTCCGCTACACACACACACACACACACACACACACAGACCAAAAAAACACTCATAAAATTACCACACACACAAATAAACAGAGAACAAAACTAACATACAAAGCAATAAAACACACACACACACACACACACACACACACACACACACACACACACACACACACACACACACACACACACACACACACACACACACAAACACACACACCAGGTAAATAAGAGGCCCCGTTCTAATTGGGAAACACCAGATTCTCGTAAAGCTCTGTATTTACCTCCTCGAGTGTGTATGTGTGTGTGTGTGTGTGTGTGTGTGTGTGTGTGTGTGTGTGTTTATATATAATTGTGTTTATCTGCGTGTTTGTGTTTTATGTGTTTGTATATGATTGTTTATGAGAGAGAGAGAGAGAGAGAGAGAGAGAGAGAGAGAGAGAGAGAAATAAAAACCGAGACCAAGAGCAAGAGAGAGAGAGACCGAGACCAACGGACAGAGACAGAGAGAGACAAGGGCATAAGAGGTTTAGCTAAGGTCAGGCTCTCACACAGTAATTGGCTCAACGCTCCGCTCTGACTGTCACTGATATCTCGGCTTGCTGCTTAGGTGCCGTGTTTGGGGAAGGCTTTTTATCGTGGGGCGCAAGGGGACTGGAGCTGAGCATCCGAATTGCCTCAGTTTATCTTTTCCCGCTTACGCATTTCCTCTTCCTTGCTCAAATCTCATCACTGGTTACTTTTGTTAATATATTCTTACATTATTCTTGTCATACTCATTTAATTCATTCCATTACGTTGCCTCAGTTATCTCGTTTCTGCATTTTCTCTTCCTTGCTCAAATCTCATCACTTGTTACTTTTGTTAATATATTCTTTCATTATTCTTGTCATACTCATTTAATTCATTCCATTACGTTGCCTCAGTTATCTCGTTTCTGCATTTCCTCTTCCTTGCTCAAATCTCATCACTGGTTACTTTTGTTAATATATTCTTACCTTATTCTTGTCATACTCATTTAATTCATTCCATTACGTTGCCTCAGTTATCTCGTTTCTGCATTTTCTCTTCCTTGCTCAAATCTCATCACCTGTTACTTTTGTTAATATATTCTTACATTATCCTCGTCATACTCATTTCAATCATATCATTACGTTGCCTCAGTTTCTTATCCTTAATTCTTTCTCCATATTGTATTCCCTTACGAGTTACTTTAGTTAATAGCTTTCTTTTCCTTATCTTCATTCTCATTTCTCATATTCTATCACGAGTTATCTCCTCGGATTTCCTCCTTTCCCCTTTTCCTCATACTTGATCATATTCCATAACGAGTTACTCTATTTAGTTTCTTTCTTTTCCTTCTTTTCCTTCTTTAGCTCTGTTCTATTAAGTAAATATTAAGGGAGGGGATATGGCTCCGCGGTGCAGTGGTTACCCTAACTACGAACCTGCGGGCCTAGGTTCGAATCCTGGCGTGGGCAGTGTGCGTGCATCAAACCAAACTGTTCATTCGTCCTTGCGAGATGGTCGACAAATGTTTGCCTGGGGAAACCTGGGAAGACAAACAAGGTAGTAACTTGGATGCTACATTGGCCATGTGTCGTGTTAATGGTATCTCGTCCACCACAGACTCAGAGGGCCAACGGAACGGAGATCAGCACCGTTGCCACGCGCAGCTATATATTATGGTCCTAACTTTACTTTGACGTAGGGTACAGAAGGCATACTTCCTCTTTATCCCTCCAAGCTCATGTCTCATCGAAGAAGTTGTAAAGAAGAACAAACCTCTTAACTTAGTTCAGGAAGTACTTTGCAGCGTTGTTTATCGACTCCATATCTTTCGAAGTACCTTATTTAATCTCGAATTTCTCCCTGGAAGCTCATGTTTCATCAACCAAGTAGTGAGAAAGAACATACCCCTTTAGCGTAGGTCAGGAAGTATTTTGCTGTGTTATTCATTGACTTGATATCTTTAAACGTACCGTAGTTTATCCCGACCATCTCTCTCGAAGCTTATGTTCTATCTGCTAAGTTGCGAGCGATGAGAAACCACTATAGTGTAGATTAATAAATAACTTTGTGGGATAGGAATATTAAAAAAAAAATTCCAATCACCACACTTAATCCCTCTCCTATCCCTTCAAGTTTGTTTCATCGACTAATTTGTAAGAGCGGACAAACTACACATAAAGTTGGTTACAGGGTACATTACGATGCTGACTGGAGACTTCTTGATTATTTAACATGGGCTACAGAAGGTCACACTGAGACTTTTAAAGGTTCCACAGTTGACCCCTTCCGTATCCATATTGATTTCTGTTTGATTGATTACGTCAGTCTCCGTCATGCTTCTCTTACTGTGGCCTAACGTTATCATCAGCACCTTAGTCACGACCCATATGCAATCATCTTACTTCTAAAGGTTCATCAGTTTACCTCTTCCGTATCCATTTTCATATCTGTTTCATTGACTCAGCCGGTGTACTTCATGATTCTCCTACTGTGCCCCCCCGGCCTAACATTGTCTTCATCACCTGGTTCACGGCCCTTATGCATTCATCTTACCCCTAAAGCCTCATCAGTTCATCTCTCCCGTATTCATATTGATTTCTGTTTCATTGACTCAGCTAGTTTTCTTTATATTTCTCTTCCTGTGGTCTAAGATTATTACATCAATCATCTCCCATTTGTAATCTTCTTAGTTAAAAGCGGTAAGAGATGTGTGCTTTCCCAATCTCAAATTTAGTTGTCTATCTATGAAGTACTGCGTGAACTCTATTCCAAAAGACATGCGTATTTATTAACTGTGCTAGGAGGTGTGTGCATCCCGCTTTCTCGTGTTTAGCTATCTATTTAAGACGTTTTCGAGACCACATGTGTATTGCGTGGCCTGTATATCAGAACATCCTCAGCCTCGGCCACCAGCAAGCACAAGCTAATACGGAGCACGGCAAACTGGCCTTTCCGGAAGCCAAGTGCCTTAATGAAGGGGCAAACTTGTCTTCTCATCGAGTCATCTTGTCGTTCCGCCCCGTCGAGCTCTCGTGGCCCTGGAGCTCATGAGCCCCCATCCCTTGCTCTCTCGCTTTCGCCTCCTCCTCCTCCTCCTCATGCTGAAAATTACCTCCGTGATCCACAGCATAATTAATGTTGTGCTCAATAAATGTCAAGGCTTATGCTCTCATTAGAAGCTCGTTTATAAATCTGGTCCTCGTGGGCATGGCGGCTAATTCTACATGGCCTGATCACGCGCTGGACTTGGGGTAGTGAACCAGTACCGTCTTGGAGAGAGTTTTGACCTCATTAAACCGATTTATGACTACTATTGGGACCTCACAAATCACACACCCCAATACACTTGCTCATGGAAGGACAGAAACTACCACTTGTTAGCGTAAACATCTTTTGGCTTTCGCGGGGCTCGAACCTTGACCAGCCAGGCATCAGACGGTCAGAACAGAGCCTTAGTCCACTGTACCATGATAGAGCTGTTGGTGTTTGTCTGTTTGTGTGTGAATGTATGTGTGTGTGTGTGTGTGTGTGTGTGTGTGTGTGTGTGTGTGTGTGTGTGTGTGTGTGTGTGTGTGTCGATAGTTATTCAGTTAATTAGCTATGCAGTTACTTAATTAGTTGTCT
>NC_066549.1:929691-949691 GCF_024679095.1 Eriocheir sinensis
AGAAATCATGAATGTTCGATCGCAGTGCAGTGGTTAGCGTGCCTAGCTACGACACCGGGGCCTCAGTTGGAATCCTGACCCTAGTATTTAGCATACAACCCACCCAGTAGTTGATTCTCCCTTCTGGGCTGGTCGATAAATGGGTACCTGTGAAACCTGGGGAAAATGAACTGTGATAACCTGGATATCACAATGGCTTTGTGTCCCGAGGTAATGGCTTTTGCTATATGTCAGAGTGATGGAGTTGAGCACCTAGGCAACTCGAAGCTTTACCGTATACTTCCAACTTTACATGTATCAATGTATATATCAGTGCGTCCCTAGTAATTGCTTATGTGTCAGTGTTTCAGAGATGAGCACGGAGGCCACACAGCTTTAGAATATGCCCCGAACTTAACATCTACCGACTATGCTAGCGATGTGCCACTGAAACAACTCTCGTGCAGAAAGAATTAGGAATTGCGAAAGGGATCAACGGATGTACAAATCAAATTAACCTTCAGTATTCCCAGCCCGAGTGAATTTAAATGCTCCCGAACCAACACACAGCGAATGCTTTAATGTGTGTGACAGGTTATTGCAGCGCTAGACGAATAGGTTAAATTAATATTAAAGCCGGCAGCCTCTTTTTACGCTTTCATGTTTTCTGTTGCCTGCTGTTTAAAACTTTCCATGGTTACTCCTCCTTCCTTTTTCCTCCTCCTCTTCGTCGTCCTCCTCCTCCTCCTCGTTCTCCTCGTCTTCCTCCTGCTCCTTCCTCTTCTTATCCTCCTTCCCGTCCTCGTCCTCGTCCTCCTTTTCCACTTCCTTCTCCTCAACTTCTTTCTCCTATTCCTCCTCCTTCTCTTCTTCCTCATCTTCCTCCTCCCCTTCTTCTTCCTCCTCCTTTACTCATATCTCGCACTTGTTCTTCTTGTTGTATTACCTATTCTCCTCCTCCTCCTCCTCCTCCTCCTCCTCCTCCTCCTCCTCCTTCTTCTTCCCCCTTCTCTTCCACTTGCATCTCGTCCTGGTCCTTCCCATCATATTGCCTATTCCCCTCCTCCTCCTCCTCCTCCTCCTCCTCCTCCTCCTCCTCGTCCCGGTGTAGTTCAATTAGCTAAACATGGTTCAGCGCGGAGTGGCGGGCACCGTAGGGCAGCTTTTTGTAGAGTTACCCCTGACATGATGGCTGGACGGCAATTTTTAACCGTTTTCTTTCCTTTTATGGGCCCCATTTTTGTGTGTTATGTTTTTTTTTTTTTTTATTTCGCTATGTTATTCTGCATTTTTTCTTATATATCTATTCGGTTTTTTAATTTTTTTTTTTAGATTTGTTCAATTTTTTTCTTCTAACGTGAAAGAAACTGGAATGGGGAGCGTGAAGAAGAAGAGGAAGAAGAGGAGGAAGAGGAGGGGAAGAAGGATGGGAAGAAGGAGAAGAAGAAACAATGATGATGAATATGAAGATGGAGAGATAAAATAAAGAAAAAAGTAACGAATGCTAAAAAAGGAAAAGAAAAAGAAATACAGAAAAACACGTACGAGAAAAATAAAAGGAAGAAGTGGTTTGTGTTCTCTTATAATTTTTTCTCTTTTTCTTTTCTTTTTTTCTTTTTAAATTGGGTCATTTTTTTTTATCGTCATTTCTAGTTCTTGTTTTTGTTTTTGCTGTGTTACCTTTTGTTTTGTTTTCCTTCATTTCATTTCCTTTCATTTTTAGATTTCATATTTTTTCCACTGACTCATTTCTTTTGTTTGTTTTTTTATCATTTTCTCGTTTTATTTTGTTTTTTGTTATATTTTTTTTCAACTAACTATGCATTGGGCTTGTTCTCTCTCTCTCTCTCTCTCTCTCTCTCTCTCTCTCTCTCTCTCTCTCTCTCTCTCTCTCTCTCTCTCTCTCTCTCTCTCTCTCTCTCTCTCTCTCTCTCTCTCTCTCTCTCTCTCTATATCTCTCTATAAAAAAATATTCATATTGTCGATGTTCTGTTCTGTTCTTCCCGTTCGTGTTCCTTTTTTTGCTATGTTCCTTTTTTTTGTTATGTTTCTCCCTCTCTTTCCTCCTCCTGCTTGAATTTTTAAACTGTCTTATTCCTTTTTTCAGCCTTTGCCCTTTTTGACCGAGCTTTTTTCTCCCTCTTCTTTCTATCTTTTCTTCTTATTTATTAACTGTATTTCCTTTTATTAGTTCATGCTTTCTTTATATTGCTATTGATGTTGAGTATCTTCATTCTTTTGCCTTCTATTACGTTTAACCATCGTGAAACTGATGGAGGAGGAGGAGGAGGAGAAGGAGGAGGAGAAAAAGGAGGAGAAAGAGGAAGAGGAGTACAGACAAGATGAAACAGTGACCATAAAGAACTAACAATAATGTACGAGGCGAATGAATAAGAATAGAAGAAAGGAGAAGAGAGGAGAGGTAAAGAGAAAAAAAGGAGAAGGAAAGGGAAGGAACGTAAAGGAAAAGAAAGGGAAGGGAAGTGACGGAACTCGAAGGAATGGGAAGGAAAGGAAAGAGAAGGGAAGAGAAGGGAAGAGAAGAGAAGGGAGAGGAAAAGAGAAGTGAAGAAAAGAGAAAAGAAAACCCGAGACAGAGAATGAGAGAGCAACACTGGGCAAGAAAATCAGTCCTGAAAACATTGGAAGCAAGCGGCGACGTGCAATACCGCTTGGGTTCTTAACGCTTAGATAGTTGAGGTAATGAGGAGGGCGAGAGTCAGGGACTTGGACGAGGGGCGAGGAGGAGGAGGAGGAGAAGGAGGAGGAGGTTATACAAAACATTAGTGAAGGAGGAAGCAGAGAGAGGGAAGAGAGAGAGGTAGAGGATGAAGGAGAGCGCAAGAGTAGGAGAGAGAGAAAGTAGGTGAGAGAAACATTAGAAGAGAAAGGAAGGAAAGGGAAGGGAAGGGAAAGGAATTGAAAGGAATGACAGGGAAGGAAAGTAAAGGAAAATAAATGGAAGGGAAGAAAAAGGCAATGAAGGGACGGGAAGGGACGGGAAGGGACGAGAAAAGATGGAAAATATGGAAAAGATGGAAAAGATGGAAAAGATGGGAAGAGAAGAGAAGGGAAGAGAAGAGAAGGGAAGAGAAGAGAAGAAAAGAGAGAGTAAGAGAGAGTAAGAGAGAGAGAGAGAGAGAGAGAGAGAGAGAGAGAGAGAGAGAGAGAGAGAGAGAGAGAGAGAGAGAGAGATGATCAGAAATAAACTGCAATAAGAATAAGAATAAAATTAATAAAATGTAAATAAAGTGGACTTGGTAGCATTCAAGTGTCATCTAATAAGAAAATATAACCCATTCTTAACCCTAATTCAACATATCTTTCTTCTCCATCCCCAAATAGTAACTCTTATACACTGAGGACTATGAGGTTATTCCATAGTCCAACGCAGTGCCTTTGTAACAACCCTAACCAAACTAAACAATCCCATACAGTCTATAATGGTAAGGTTTTCTATGCAACACGAGCTACACAACAAGAGATTCGCCGTGTATAGCTTCCTGAAAGTTCCGAAGATAAATATGATCACCAAACACTATACAATGAATTATCGAAGTTTTTGGTATTTATTGCTTTGGAAGATTACTAACCCATCAGGGCGAACTGTCGAAAGTGGTCCTAAGTTAACATAAAGGGTCCCTAAGTTAAGATATATATGATCACCAAACACTGCACAAAGAAATTCTCGAAGTCTTTGGTATTTATTGTTTTGGAAGATAACTTACCCATCATGACGAGCACTGTGATTCTAAATAGTGTCTTAGTGTAATATTAAGTGTTGTAGATATCTCCACCTAAGCTCGTCTCTTATTATATCTCTCTTACTATATTCTCTCCTTTCCATTCTTCCTAACCTAACCTAACCCTCACTTTACACACCCTTCCTCCTTTCTCTTCTTTCTCTCCCAACACAAACATAAACAACCCAATCATTCTTGTGTTTACCTTCCCCTTTCCCTCCCTTCTCTTCTTTCTCCTCCTTTTTCATTTTTCCATTCTCAAACTCTAATGCATAACACTTTCCACCTTCCCCGTCGTTCCGTTGTTTCTCGCTTGCATTGCTCTCCTTTACGTTACCATCCGTGTATTATTGTTTCATGGCATTGACGATAAACGATACGCACCGAACACCCGGCAGGTAAAGAGAGGAGGGCAGAACGTTGAGTGTTAGCCGTCGTTTAATGCGGTGGAAGGCGGTTACGAGTGGTGGACAGGTGCGGGAAGTGGTAGACAGTGGTACGTAGCTGTAAAATCCAGTAGAAAGCTATGGAAGGGGGTAAGGAAGTGGTGGACAATGGTTGGATTTGGTACGAAGTGGTAGAATGAAGGTAGCAAAAGGATGTAGGAAGTGGTTAAACATACACACACACACACACACACACACACACACACACACACACACACACACACACACACACACACACACACACACCCTCAACCCCCTTCCACACACGCCCACATACAATCCCTCCCCACACCCACACACACAAACACTTGAAGAAAGAAAGAAAGAAGAAGAAAGCGAATGGGAGGAAGAGGAAGAGGGAGGGAGAGAGGTACGAGGGACGGTAAAAACAGTTCCTGTAAGAGCCACGGGCGCTGTCAGGACTACAAAGGAAAATAAAATTCGCCAATAAAGCAATTCAGTGAGGGGAGGGACGGAAATATGTCGTTTACTTGTATGCAGGCTTGAGGCTCCTTCTTTCTTCGCCCCTTTCCCCCGTGCGCCTCAGCATTAAAAGGTTTCTCGAGCTGCATTAGAACCTTTGTGCCTGGATGTAGAAGCATTAGCAGCGGTGTTAGGAGTGGTGTTATTTGTGTGTTTTGGGTCGTTGATGTCGATAATAATGGGTTTCCGAGTAGTGGTTGGAGTAGTTGTGGTAGTAGTAGTGGTAGTAATTTAGTAGTTACATTAGTAGTAGTGGTGGTAGGGGTGGTGGTGGTGGTAGTAGTAGTAGTAGTAGCAGTAGTAGTAGTGTGGTATTAGTTTAAGTATAAATTGCAGTTATAGTAGTAGTGTTAGTAATAGTAGTAGTAATAGTAGTGGTAGTAGTAGTAGTAGTAGTGGTAGTAGTAGTAGCAATAGTAGTCGTAGAAGTAGAAATAATTGCAGTGGTATCGGTAGTAATATCAGTAGTAATAATAACCTCCCCCCGCCACCACCAACAATAATTCTAATACTACTACTACCACTACAAATAACAACAACAACAACAACAACAACAACAACAACAACAACAACAACAAAACTACCACCAATAATAATAATGAAAACAGCGTCGAAAATAACACTCGGGCTCCGGGTCAGTTAAATAAATCTTGGTAATCCCGCGCCGCCGCGCCGCTCATCCTGAAGAAACTTGGTAAAAACGAGGCCAAAAGAAGGGCGATAATTTTCTTTCTTCTCGCGTTCCACTTTTATCTGCCTTCCTCTCCCTCTCTCTTCTCGGAGGCGCCGGCGGCCCTCACTGCTAGCGGCTTCTTTTTTACTTTACCGCAGTTTGGGGGCTCTGATTCTCTCTCTCACTCTCGTTCTTCCTCTCTTCCTCTCTCTGCACCATCCCTCCACCATCCCTTCCCCTTCCTCCCAACGACCGCCACGTCTTTCAGTTCGGCGAGTGAAGTGGAATAAACAGACTCACTCTTGTCAACACAAATCCGGATTCCTCTTGTTGAACGGAGCCGCCCAGTCTGATTTACGGTATAGTTTTTCCTTCCCCGCACGCCTTCCTTCCTTTCCGAGGCTCCTTGCGTCGTCCCCGTGGCAGAGAAGCGCCGCAGTGAAGCTCTGGACAACGACTGGGTGCTGCAGAAGGTTAGGGGAGTCCACGTCGATCTCTGCAATAGGTTCGGTTTGCCATGCCTTACGTTTTCATGGCGAGCTCGAGATGGGATGTGCGTCTTCCTTCCTGTCTGAAATGTGGCTATAGTTTCCTCGACTTCTTGAGTTTGAGGGTTCTTAGGGCACTTATCGAAGACGTTGTTGCCGTAAGAGTTCCGTTGAGGGTCGGGTTGGCATTCCTGGCTGTGCTTCTTGTCGGAAAGGTGTCTGGAGCTGGTTTGATTTCATGTGTTATTATTAGGGTTCCATTGCCTCCCCCGATACTGAGATTTCCCTGTGATGTCGAGGTTGCATGCACGGATATCCTTCTTATCTAAATACGTCCACAGAATATGCGATTTCTTAGCTTGGAAGGTGTTTTGAAAGCGCTGTGTTGCCTCGCCCGTCCCTTAAGAGTTTCATGGGATATAGAAGTTGCATGCGTGGCTGTTCTTCCTGTTTAAAAGATATTGAGAGAGAGAATGTTCGATTTCTGTGCTTTGGAATCTCTTTTAAGAGTTTTTAAAGCCTGCATTTCCTCCCTCGCTCCCTCGCGGCCTAAAAGAGTTCTGAAGAGTGTGTTGGGATGTCGTGCGGTGCTTCCTTCCTCTGCATTCACGGCGAGGCGAGGGGAGACGGCTCGTTGCTCCCTCGCTTTCCAACATTTTTACACTGGTTATTGGTCGGCGTCGTGGTCCAGAGTGACTGCCGGGCGCCTGTCGCCAATAAGAGGGTTATTGACCTTGACTTTGGTGGTGACTGCGTGATTCTTCTCAAGTCGGGCATGGGTTTTGGGTGGCGTCCAAGCCTTCGCCGCTAGAGTACGTACAGTCTGTTCCTGCGTATGGGGAAAGAAGAACTCAGATGGTTGAGAGCTTATTATGGTATGGCAAGGAGGAGAACAGCAGAATAGCGAGGATATTAGCGTTGTAAGATAGTGTGGTAGGGAGCAGTACAACAGAATAGCGAGGATGGTAGTGTTGAAAGACTTACCAATCTACGGAACATGACATTTTTGTATACCTAAGAAGGAGGAGATAGAGAAAATGAAAATGAAAGAGGATTAAAAACTAAGGGAAGAGAAGTGAATGAAAGTACGGTATGAACTAAAAGATTAAAATTGGTTATATGTAAAAAAAGAATGTTGAAAAGGTAATATATTTTGTTCCACCACTCGTATCAGATAATCAAGGGAAAAGCGATCTGTTTCCCATTGCATATTCGCTCGTTAACAATACAATGAGACCAATATTTCCTCTGTAACTTCTAAGCCATATAGTCATTGCAGAATCATCAATAGTAAGAGAGAACCATTATGGAGGCGAGTTTATACTTTTATCAATACTTACGTGTCCGCAGAATCCCGGGCAAGCACTGGGATGACTGATACAACTTAGTCACCACCATCTGCAACGTAATGGCTTGTATATAGGCGCTTATTTCACTCTTCTGCCTCGGCTGTAAGAGATGGGTCTTGGAGAGGCGATTCGATATGGAAGTTAGTAGGTCACGGCAGAGGCATGAGACAGCACAAGGAAGACTTTGAGACCAATATACTTTTACCCTCAACAATTTAATTATATGGGTATTAAGCTCAGGTTTATTTCAGTCACTCTCCATAGATAGTCACTGGAGTGGATGTTTGATAGTCTAATTTATAAGTCAGTGCAGAAGCATGAGGCAGCACAAGGAAGGCTTTGAGACCAATTTTAACCTTTCACCCTCAACAATTTAATCTATGGATGTTAAGCTCAGGTTTCTTATTTGTATAACTCGCCTTAGATGGTCACTAACTAGACTGTTAATATTTTGTTGTTGTTTCTAAGTCACTTCAGAATCACGAGAGAACACTAGAATGATTTTGATACCCATTAGCTTCTTACACTGTACAAATTTATATATATATATACGTGTTTAGTTAATGTTTCTTATATCTTTCACTTGCCAAAAAAGAGTCATTAAAGAGGCTGTTTCATATTCATATTTCTTCATTCACCTCCGAATCACGAGGCAACTCTAGAATGGTTTTGATATGAATTTCCGTTTACACTGCACAACGTTATATGTGTCTGTTTCGGATGTATGTTTCATGTTTCTTACTCTTTCACTATCGAGAGTTGGGCACTAAAAAGGACGTCTCGTATTCCTGTCTCTAAGCCGCTGCAGAAAAATGACTCAGCAGGACCAGTTAAGATCAACTGATTTTTTCCCGGCACAAGTTAATCCAGAGCTTTTAAGAGTTTATTTCGTTACTTATTTTTAGCACAAGCCTTTACCCTGTGCATGCTAGCCAACGAGCCTCAGCCATTACGAGCTTACCTCATGACCGCCACCTCCGGCTCCGTGGAGAAACTTATAGCAAAATCCAGGAAGCCGACTAGGTAGAAAGTTTAAAGCAGAAGCCGGAGAGTAAACCAGGGAACGCCAGCAGGATTCGGGGCTGCGGAAGGTCACGTTAAATCGATTCAGAAGGCCTAATGGACTAGTGGATGAGGTCACATATGGAGGAGATTTAGGTTGGTATATTCTTAGACGCTTCCTCCTCTCACATCAGCTATTTCCAGAGGCCGAAAAGGTGATCAACCGGGTTCTAAAGAGTGTTTTTGAAGGTTCTTGGTATAGACGGAAAACAGAGGAAAACATTTTAAGGAGATTAAGGTTGGAATTCTTAGACGCTTTCACCTCTCACATCAGCTATTTCCAGAGACCGAAAAAGAGATCAGTCGGGTTCTAAAGTGTGTTTTTATAAGTTCATTATACAAAAGAAGAAGTGTAAACCAGGGAAAGACAACAAGGCTGGGTTAATTTGAATCAGGAGGTATAATAGATTGCTGAAGAGGATTACACAGGTATGAGGTATAGATTAGTTTGTGGGTCTGTCAGAGATTGAATGGGTAAAGTGGGTGGTGAGTAAATGGTGGCCAGGAAACGGATAGCGTATGTGTGTAGGCGTGCGGGATGGTGTCTTGTTGACGACCTAAGCTCTCGTGTGTCCTTGCGTGCCTCTCCGGTAAGGGATCCAGTCTGTGTGTGACCGCCGGGGAGCTTAAAGAAATAGCTTGCTGTCAACCGGGTGGAGAAAATGCCGGGCTACCAACCTCACCACCTCCACCACCACTACCGCAACCGCCACAATCACCCCTACCACCACTACCACTACTTACTCCTTGGCTTTTCAGATTCTCTATTTAATTTTGATGGTGATGATTTTGATGGTGGTGATTATGTGCTGATGGTAATGTTGTTAGTGATAATGACAAAAATGATAATTGTATTAGTACTACATTTAGCTACTTTTGCTTTCTCCTACTTTTCCTACTGCTGCTACTACTACTACTACTACTACTACTACTACTACTACTACCACTACAATTACCAACTACTACTACTACTGTTACTACTACTTCTACTACTACTACCACTACAATTACCAACTACTACTACTACTACTACTACTACTACTACTACTACTACTACTACTACTACTACTTCTACTACCACCACTCCTCCTCCTCCTCCTCCTCCTCCTACTACTACTACTACTATTACTACTACTAATACTACTACAACCACCACTACCACTACTACTACTACTACTATGAATTATGGCCTTGTATACTACTTTATCACATTTCACGAACAATTTTCTCTGATCTACATTAATAAATAACTCTTTTTAAGTCACGTTGTAACTATTCCGCGGCTTTCATTCACTCATGCGTTTTTCACTGTGGTAAGCGTATTGGGCTGCAGGTGGGGCAATAAATTCACGTGATTTACCCCTCTGTCGTTTGTTAGCCCTTGAGCACCGCGTGAGCCAGGAACAGATGGTGTCTTTGTAATGAAACGCGACAGCCTTAGTCCGTAGACTTATCCCGAGGTGTTGAAGAAAAAGAAGAAAAAAAAAGTAGAAGAAGAAAAAAAGAAGTGGGAAAATAAGAAAATGGAAGACCTACAATAAGAAAAAAAAAAACAATAAGGGAAGAAAGAAGAAAAAAATGACAAACAAATGAATAAGAAAAGGAAAAAAAAGAAAGTTAAAGGGAAGAAGTAAAACAACAAAAACAACAACAGCAGCAACCAAAAAAAAGAATATAAAGAAAAATAATAATAATAACGATACTAATGTGAAAAAAAGAAGAAAATAATAAGTACTAGAAGCAAAATTAGGTTTAGTTGAAAAGAAAAAAAAGAAAAAGATGGGATAATGAGGAAGAGGGCGAGAAAGAATAGGAAAAAATATATAATCACGAAAATCTCCTCCTATACACCATTTTGAAGATGAGAATTCTGGACCCCGCCGCAAAATAGAATGAAAGAAAGAGCGAATGAAATAAATGATTCTCCCGATCCTCACCCACATGCATTTTCCTATTCACCACTTTTATCCTTTTTCCTTTCTCTCTCTCCTTCCTATACGCGGACTACAAATTTTCCCTTCAACGAGTCAGTCAGTCAGTCAGGCAATCAGTTTCTCTCAATGTGTTTGTCTGTCTATCTGCCCGTCTGTCTGATTGTCTGTGTCTGTCTGTTTCTGTCTCTGTCTCTCCTTCTCTGTCTGTTTGTCTGTCTATCTGTCTGTCTGTCTTTCTGATTCTCTCTCTCTCTCTCTCTCTCTCTCTCTCTCTCTCTCTCTCTCTCTCTCTCTCTCTCTCTCTCTCTCTCTCTCTCTCTCTCTCTCTCTCTCTCTCTCTCTCTCAGGATATATTAGAGATAATTTTCTGTTGTAGAGAAATTTTCGCAGTAGGAGTTTAAGAATTAAGGTAAAAGAGCTTACGCGTGTTTTATATTTAATCTCCACACAGAGGCAGGATAAGGAGGAGAAGGAGGAGGAGGAGAATCACGTGTGGTATGGTGTCAGCTTAGGTTACTTAAGTCTTGCTTCCACTTTCACACACACACACACACACACACACACACACACACACACACACACACACAGACAAACAAGAGAGAGAGAGAGAGAGAGAGAGAGAGAGAGAGAGAGAGCGCATCGGCAGAAAATCTAAAACAAACAAACACACACGCGGAGTTTGTTCTCTATGTCTGTTTTACCGTTCGCTCCCCCACATGTACGTTTGTGGGTATGTATGTATGTATATATGTATGTATGTACGTATGTATGCATTTGTCTGTGCAGGATTTTACGTAGGTGGGTGATTTGTTCCGTGTGTGTGTGTGTGTGTGTGTGTGTGTGTGTGTGTGTGTGTGTGTGTGTGTGTGTGTGTGTGTGTGTGTGTTTGTTTGTTTACATACTCAGGTTATTGGATCCCATGTCAATATCTTTTTCTTCCGCCTTGCTAGCTTAAGAAAATACCCTTTGTTGTTGTTGTTGTTGTTGTTGTTGTTGTTGTTGTTGTTGTTGTTAGGGGTGGTGGTGGTGGTGGTGGTGGTGGTGGTTCTTCCTCCTTTTTTTTTTCTTGATGTTGTTATTGTTGATGATGGTGTTTGGTTGGTTGATGATACTAATGTTCTTTTGTGTTTGTTGGTAATTTACTCATCATAATCGTAAACTTCATCATCATCATCATCATCATCATTATAATCCTCGTTCTAATCTTAATCGTGATCTTCCTCCTTCCCATCACACTCTTTTTCTTTTTTATTTCTTCTTTTTTATTTGCGTTTCCTTTTTGTTCTTTTCAATACCTCCTCCTCTTGCCCCTCTTCCTTTTTTTCTTTTATCTTCTTTTTCTTTACCTCCTCCTCCTCCTCCTCCTCCTCCTTGAACTCCTTTTCATCTCATGATTTATATCCTTTTTCTTCTTTCTCGCTGTCTTCTTTTTCATTATCTTAATTCTTTTTACCTCCTCCTCGCCCTCCTCCTCCATCACCACATCCTCCTCCTCCTCTTCCCCCTCCTACTCCATCACCATCACCACCCCCACCCCCACTACCCCAACCCCGTCACCACCACCATCACCACCACCATCCTCCTCCTCCTCCTCCTCCTCCTCCTCCTCCTCCTCATTCCTCTGCAGCTAATGAGGACGGATGCAGGAAGGAAGTGGCAATGGATCTCTGATATAACCTAATATGAGGTCACGAAGGAGGTGCTGTGCGTCCTAATTAATGGAGAGAGAGAGAGAGAGAGAGAGAGAGAGAGAGAGAGAGAGAGAGCATATACAGTAAGAACAAATAATGGATCATTAGGAAAGGGAGGTGTTAATGTGTTTTTTCCTGTTTTTTTTTCCTGTTTTCTATTTTTCTTTCCTGGAGTCTGTCATTCGCAGAGGTGGTGGTGGTGGTGGTGGTGGTGGTTGTGGTGGTGGTGATGGTGGTGGTGGTGGTTGTGGTGGTGGTTGTGGTGGTGGTGATGGTAGTGATGTTCCCTCTTTTCTTTTTTATTTTATTTTTTTCTGTATGTCGATATCTATCTTTCTCTTGTTTTTTCTTTAATTTTCCTCCTTTCTTTTTTATTTTTTTCTTACTTGCCTGCGTTTTTTCTTTATTTATTTATCTTTCTTTTTTTTTTGCATTTGATTTCTCCTTTTTTTTCTCATTTTTCATTCTTTCCTTTTTTCTTTTTCCTTCTTTCGTTTCTATTTTTTTTCTTATTCTTTTTTCGTTTTATTGATTTCTTCTCTTTCTTTCTTATATATTCGTTCATTTTTTTCTTTCTTACCATCTATCTATCTATCTATTTCTACATCTATATCCATCTATCTATCTATCCATCTCTTGTATTTAGATTGACAAGTACGAATCTTTTTATATTTTTTTGTTTGATTTGCCTGACCTACTTTTTGCCTTTTTATCATTTACCTTTAACTTTTTTTGCTTGTATTTTTTTCCATTATCATCCTTGTGCAAAATTTGTGTGGAGGAAAATTCGAAAGTAAACAAAGTATATACGAAAAACATAGAGATGAACTTGTGTTGGGACTTTTTTTATAGTGCATGCGTGTGTTTGTGTGTGTGTGGGGGTGCCTGTGTGCGTGTGTGTTAGTCCTTGTGTGTGTGTGTGTGTGTGTGTGTGTGTGTGTGTGTGTGTGTGTTTGTGTGTACTGTATATATCTATTTGTCAGGTTGTATTTGCCTATTTGCAGTATAGAGAATGTGAATTAGTCCTGTGTTGACCTGTCTCCATATCTGTTGACCTGTTTCCTGCCGTGTGTATGCATATATGTGTGTACGCGTGTATGTATGAATGTATGTATATATGTGTATGTATGTATGTATGGTTTCACGTACAAATATACACATGAAAACACACACACATACACACACAAACAACACTTTTTTTTTCGTTTTTTGGATAGGAGGAGGAGGAGTAAAGGGAGGAGGAGGAGGAGGAGGAGGAAGAGGAGGAGGAGGAGCAAGAGCAAAAGAAGAAAGTGATTAATTGAAATCTCGTGTCAATGGCACTCGTCTCCCTCCCTCCCTCTCTGCCTCCCCTCCTCCCTCCATCCTTCTCTCCCTTCCTCCCTCCATCCTTCCTTCTCTCCCTTCCTCCCTCCCTCCATCCTTCTCTCCCTTCCTCCCTCCCTCCATCCTTCTCTCCCTTCCTCCCTCCATTCTTCCTTCTCTCCCTTCCTCCCTCCTCCTTTCCTCCTCCATCTCTCTCTTCCTCCTCCTACCTCTCATCCTCTGTCCTTCCCTCCTTCCCTCCTTCTCTTATTTCTCCCTTCCTCCCTACCTCCCACTCCTTCCCTTCCTCTGCCCCTTTTTTCCCTTCTTTTCATCTTTTTTTCCTCCCTTCCTCTTTCCTTACCCTCCATCTTCTTCATTGCCATCTTTCCCTCCCTCCATCCTTATCCTACTCGAGCTCTCATTCATTCCCTTACTCTGTCCTAACATTCTCCCCACACTCTCTCCCAAGTTTCCTTCCCTTTCTCCCTCTCATTCTTCGTTCCTCCTTTCCTTCTTTCCCCCCTCCTTCCCTCATTCCATCTTCCACTTCATTCCTTAATTAATCCATTCCCTCATTATCTTCCTCCACGCCTTCATTTCCTTCCATCATTCTCATTCTACTTTCATTCATTCCCTCACTTCGTCCCTTGCTCCTTCCATCTCTTCTCTCCCTCCTTCTCTCACTTCTCTCTCTCACTTCTCTCTCTCTCTCTCTCTCTCTCTCTATAACTCTCTCTCTCTATCTCTCTGAATGAAGAGAGAGAGAGAGAGAGAGAGAGAGAGAGAGAGAGAGAGAGAGAGAGAGAGAGAGAGAGAGAGAGAGAGCTAATGGTGCCGAGGTTGGTGGTGGAGGTGTTGGGAGTGGAAGTGTCGGTAGAGGCGGTGGTGGCAGTGGTGGCGGTGGCGGTGGTGGTAATAACAGTAATATGGAAATCTGGGAATCCTGGTCAGAAACACACACATATGGGACAGTTGGAATCGGGCGCTGGGAACGGGAATGGGTCGGCTGGAATATCATCCGAGTATTGGGTTTATTGTAATCCCATGGAGTGAGTGACCTTTTAAACCCGTTTTTTTTAATTTTTATTTTTATATTCCGGCTCCGGGAAAGATTTTATTGATGCAGAGTGAGAGTGATTGAATAGATGAAAGGAATAAAGAGTGAATGATGATAATAGATGGAGACAAAAAGTAATTAGTAGTAAGTAATTAAAGAAAGAAAGAAGGAAAAAGAAAAGAAAAAATAAGAAACCATAACATAATAGTAATAAAATAAAAGTAATCCGAGTAATAAAATAAAGAGTAATAAAGAATGAATAATAATAGATAAAGATAAATGGTAATAAATAGATAGATATATAAATAGAGAAACAAATAAAGAATAAAAAAAGGAGAGAAACAAAGAGAGTGTTGGCTTTATAGTAATTGCGTGGAGTTGCTTTTTAAACCTTTTGCTTCTTCTCTTTTTTTTATTTGCTCGACCAGTGTTTAATTTCTCTCCACACTTTTTATTAACCGACGCAGGGGAAAGGATTTTAGTGATGCAGAGGACGGGTAATAAAACGGAAGTGATTCGATTAATAAAATAAATAAAAGTAATAAATAATAACAGAAATATTTATAGGATAGTAAAATGCAATAAATAGATTGATCATTTCTTTCCATTATTTTTATCAACCGGCGCAAGGGGGAAGGATTTTGTAAGTGTAAGTGATCTGATTAATAAAATAAATAAAAGTAATAAATAATAACAAATATTTATAGGATAGTAAAATGCAATAAATAGATTGATCATTTCTTTCTATTATTTTTATCAACCGGCGCAAGGGGGGAAGGATTTTGTAAGTGTAAGTGATCTGATTAATAAAATAAACGAAACTAAGATATAAATAACATTATGGATAATAAATAAATAAATAAATAAAATAACGGGTCATAAAAAAATCATAATAAAAGTGATTAAAGTATTACAGTAAAAGTAATCGAAGTAATAAAAAAAAAGATTAAATAAAAATGATTAACAATTAGTAAAGAAAAAAAAAGGTAAGGCAGAAAAGAATTTTGACATGAGTAGATGTAGGAATAAGTGAATCTGGGAATGGGTGAATTAGGGAGTGAATCCGTTTAGGAATAGGAGAGTTCGGGATCTGGGAATGGTTGAATATGGGAATAGTTGAATCTGGGAATAGTTAAATCTGGGAATGGATGAATCTGGGAATGGTTAAATCTGGGAATGGTTGGATATAGGAATGATTGAATGTAGAAATGGGAGAATATGGGAATGGGCGCATACAGGAATGGTTGAATATGGGAATGGCTGAATTTGGGAATAAGTGAATTTCGAAATAGACAAAAAAATGAACATGGATGTTTCTGAGAGCGTAGAGATCCATTGAGTTGCCAAGGTATGGAATTGACAGCCTTGAATTGCTTTCTTTTTAAATTCATCTCGTAATCTCCCTTTTGTTGAAGAGTTCTATGGGTATTTTTTCATCTTGTCTAAGGGCTTTTGTTTTCTGGGTTCTGTCTGTGAAGGGAAGAGGAACTAGAAAAAAGTATAGAAAAGGTTATAGGCGGAGCGGAACTAAGTGGATACGTGAGAAGCTTATTCGTGAAGTACAGGAGCAGTTATGAGAAAGGTTGTGAGTTGTGACGAAGATGAACAAAAATAGATGTAGTGGTAGCAGTAAAAGAAGAAAGCTATATGTCGCTTGTAGTATATTCATGAAGTAGAAGAACGAGTAATAGATAAGGTTGATGGAGGCGGGGAAAATGAGGAACAAGAATGAAAAGATGGCTGTACGAGAAGAATGAAATAGGGCGTTAGTAAAGAAAAAAGGAAAAATAAAGATCGTACGTAACTTGAAACATAAGAAAAAAAGGTGGTTTATGTAGAGGAAACGAAGAAGGTTTTTACGTATTGACGAATAATGGAGATTTTATGAACAGAGGCAAAAACGAAATTTGTATACATAGAGAGAGGGAAAAATAAAGAATAGAGAAAAATTGGAGAACGGTATATGAGCAGACTGAAAAAAAAGGAAAGGTTGCACATATTGGTGGAAAAAACAAAGGTCCCATGCATCGAGAAAAAGGTCAGACTGATAAAGAAAAAAGGTTGTATTAGATAAAAATAATTAGGTTGTATTGGAAGAGGAATATAAAGAGAAAGAACACTGATTGAGAAAGAGAAGATACTTTGATAGGAACAGGAAAAGAGAGAACTGTATTGATAGAGAAAGATAAAAACGTAGTATTTGTAGGGATATATGGGAGGAGAAATAAAAAGAGAAAAAAAATATTGATGGGGGAAGAGATGAAGCTTGTTTGATAGGAATAGGAAAAGATAAATTTGTATCGGTAGAGGAAGAGAAAAGGGTAATATTTGTAAGGATATATGGAAAGAGGAGTAAAAAGCGAAAAAAAAAAACATTGATAGAGGAAGAGAAGAAGTCTGTATGAAAGAAATCAGGAAAAGAGAAATTTGTATTGGTAGAGGAAGAGACGAAGTTTGTATTTGTAGAGGAGAAAAAAAAGAAGGTTGGGCCTAATGGATGCGCTGCCAGTGAGTCTAAACAGAAACTCGACGAAGGGGAAGAATAGGAAGGGACTTGGCACTGAACAGATGGAGAGGAAGATACTTTTAATTCGTCTCTATCTATCTATCTGTCTATCTTTTTTTTTCTCTTTTCCATATTTGTATCGTATTTCTTTCTTTTTCATTCACCTTTTCGTGGGGTAGAAATGCTTACATAAACGAATCTTCATGTATCTAAATATCTAGCTATCTGGGTCTCTGTCTATCTATCTAGCAGTCTTTCTTATCCTTTTTCTCTTTCCATATTTTCTCATCTTTTATCTTTTATTTTATTTCATGCTTTTTCTATCGCCTTTTCGAGGGATAGAAGTGCATACATAAACGACTTCGTGAATAGAGAACAGTTGAAATAGACGGTAGACAGTATTAGTATAGAACAGTAGGTATTGGTTTGACCGTAACACCTCCCCCTCTACCCCTATCCACACATCCTTCCCTTTCCTCCATCCACACATCCCTCTCCCCTTTCCCCCATCCACATAAACCTCCCTTCTCTTCACCCTCACATCCCTTCCCTCCCCCTCCTTCCCTCACTTCCACCCATCCATCGATAGACGAAATTGAACCCATATCAGTCGTTGGCTCAATTTTCCATGCCAATCTCTGACCACTTCAAAAGGCCAATCTCTCTCTCTCCTTGTACCACTTTAAGAGGCTTCCAGGAATCACTTTGTTTGCCCGCCGCTCCGTGCAATCAGCTGTTCAGTTCCTGGTTCCCTCCGCATTGTGTAATCAGCGGATGGTCTAGTTGGTCTGGCTCGGTCTGGAAGTTTCGTGGGGTTGTGTTTGGAGAAGTCACGGGAAGGCTAGGTTGGGAGAATAACGGGATGGGAAGGAACTGCTACTTTTACTGTTACTACTACTACTACTACTACTACTACGACTACGACTACTACTACTACTTTTACTACTACTACTACTGCTACTACTATTACTACTATCAACACCAACACCACCTTCCTCACCCCTTCTCCCTCAATACGTCACACCTCATCAATTCGAACCCGCCCGCTAGTGTTACCAACCTTACCGATAGAGAGGAGCGAAGTCTCCCCTCACACACTCGAAGTCGCAAGAAGTCCCCGCCCTTATGACACCTCGACAAATGAAGGAAGTGTCGCTCGCGGGACGAGTTAGTGAGGTTCATCAAGCAAGTGCCCCGTGAATAGACTGCCGGTGACTTAAAACTTACGCACGATCTTTCTTTTCCTCCCAGGCGGTACGGAGTTGAATTTCCTGCCTGTTCTTTGTCTGTTGCTGATTGGGAACTAATTGGTTTGCGTTCTTTAAGACGGTACGCATCTTTTACTATGGAAACGGAAGCAGCTTAAGGGCAAAAATTAAAAGTAAAAACTAATGAAACAAAAAACGCCAATAGAAAAGCCCTCTGTTAAATTATGTTGCTGATTGAAGACTAATTGGTTTGCGTTCTTTGAGTCGGTATGCATTTTTGTTATTGTAAGTGAAGCTGCTTAAAAGGGCAAAAGCAAAGCAAAACAAAAAGTTCGCTAAACAATAACTCCCTCTGTTCTCTGTTTTAGTTAGTTTTATATTTTATTCTTTCTTTTGAGTTTTTTTCTTACTCTCTTAACTACAAGCTTCCCTTTTCCTTTTCCTCTTCTTCGTTTATTTAATTCTTTCTTCACAGTTTCCTCTCTTACTACAAGCTCTTCCACTTTCTCTTCTTTATTTGTTTCATTCTTGCTTCCGAGTTTCCTTTCTTCTGCTCTTACTACAAGGTCTTCCGCTTTCTATTCATTGTTTATTAAATTCTTTGAGACGGTGTGCATTTCCTTTCTTCACGGTTTCCTTTCTTTTACTCCTACTACAAGCTCATCCACTTTCTCTTCTTTATTTATTTCATAGTGCTTCCGAGTTTCCTTTTTTATACCCTTACTACAAGCCCTTCCTCTTCCTATTCTTGTTTATTTAATTATTTCTTCAAACTTTATTTTCTTACTCACTCACTAGAACCTCTTTTTCTTCTTCCTCCTTCTCCTCTTTCCAACATTGTCCATTGGACCAGATGCCGTTCCCTAAGAATCTTTCAATGAACCACTTGTACTACCACTTCTATAACCAGCCGCAAAAGTGATAATGTTAACACACAGAATAATAGGCTCCTCCCTCTGTGGTACTGTAGCACAATAAAGCTAAAAAACAACAACAATTTGGAGGTGGAAGGTTTTGGCTTTCAGCGAAGGCGAGGAATGGTTTAAAAATAGGCGTTAGTTTCCGAGTGTTTCTGCGTTGTTAACCAGTGACATCTCTAAGTAAACGAGAGCTTGGAGTACCACCGTTAGGGTTTTTGGTCTTGCCTTATTGTTGCGAAATGTATCGTTTTTATTGTGCGTGTCTTATGGTAGCCAACTACTCTTACGTATTAGTGACGTTTAAGAAAGGTTTAAGATGCACTATATCCTGATCTTCTTAGAAAGTCTAGTTTTTGCAAAGGCATTTTTCCACGTTTCTGACTGCACTGACCAACGGAGGGGCACTAGATTTATACCGTTGTTTGTATCCGATAATAAAACTCAGATGTCAGACAGAGAGTATGATTTTTAGAAAGCCAGTGTTTTGACGCGTTTGTGACTGGTTAGACCACCGGATGACGTTACACTTTTTCCTTTGTCCGAAATAAAACTCCCTTCGCCGTGAGATGGCGTTCTTCTTAAGCCCATATTCCAAAACAACGCACATTTAAAAACGCCCTCGTAGAGGCTCTGATCGCATTTCCATAGGGGTTACTTTTATGAGCCTACTGATAGTTTGACCTAACTTTTGCATCGTGAACGCGGAAAGCTCTCATGAAAACTAGACTCATCTCCTTCGTGGCCTTGAAAAAAATTGTTATGCGAGCCGAAAGCGCCTGAGGATACGGGCCTTACACCCACATATGCTAAAGCTTTCGTAGAGGTTTTGTTGATAGTATATCCATAGACAGTTTTATGAGCCTAGGGATAGTTTGACAAGACTTTGTCACCGTAAACGTGAAAAACACATATCCTTCGTGGCCTTTGAAAAAAAAAAAATTGTTATGCGAGCCGAAAGCGCCTCAGAATATGGGTCTTTGAAAGTCAAGTTCTGGCAAAGTCGTTTTATTGGGCGTGTCGGCGTGGACGGGGCAGGGACGGCGAGCCACTGTTTAGGGGACGATTTGGAACAGGAATGGACGCTCTGCAACACCCTGGAATCCCCCGAACGGGAATAGGTGGCATGGGAAAGGCGTCATAAACCTGGAATGGA